>NW_025891094.1:186875-311873 GCF_002878395.1 Capsicum annuum
TGGGTATGTTACTACAGTTTTTTACCCCAGAACTACATGCCACCATACATTTAGACATTGACTTCCACTATATGTGGAAAATTGAGATAGTGATCAATGAGATGAGATTGTTCTACACCGATTGAAAGGGTAGGACAGCCCTAACCTTATGGGGGCTAGTCGTGGGACATCATGGGTGCTCACATGGTGTATTTGTTGGTTAGAAGAACCTCCCAAAGAGTCGTCCCTTATTCTTAGATTGATTTAACTGGTTTAAAAGAAATTAGAAATGCAGATTTATGAAGTATTCAATATTCCAGATTTCACTAAGATTGCTTGATGAGAGAATAAGAAAAGAATATTGATATTTGGATTAAGTGTAATGGCTCATGATATCTATATTGGCCTGTTTTACCATTCATTGTGTCTGATTTCAGATTTTAGATTTCTTTCAACCTTTATGAGCCATTTACAAATGTCCTGCATGATTTGGAAAGAAAACTTATAAAATGATCGTTAAATATATATATATATATATCCATATAAATATCTTTATTTCATGCACCCTCATGTACTCGGTACAGATTCCATGGTACTTACCCACATGATCTCATGTGGGCTACATTTTCCCTATAATGTAGGTTCAGGTGCTCATTCCTAGGTTTGACCTTTATTATCTGAGAACGTTAATCTACATCCTCTATAGTTGTGAGTCCTCATGGTCCGAGAACTAGTTATTCAAATTTCCTTATTTACTTTGAGCGTTCAATTTATTTCCTTAGTTCAGGTCAGTTGGGGTTTGTCCCAATGGCTTATGGATATACAATTTAGTAGAGGCTTGTCAGACTAGATGGATAGATTGATCAGATTTGTCAGAGATGTCATATTTTGTTACTTTCCGTATTTCATTTGTATTGTAGTATGATATTATGGAGGATGTTAGATGTTTTGATTATGATGAGTTTGATTATAAGTGTTGAATGGTAGAAAAACGGCTAAAAGGGTTAGCTTGGGGATACTTGTAGCCTTAAGCACCGTGTGACACCTCGGGGCCCATTTTCGGGGCGTTACAGAATCACAAAATGACTTTTTGAGATTTTACTGTAGGTTTAGGGTAGGGAAAATATTAACTTGGGACGATAAGGATAAACCCTCTTTGAACTTCTACATCATAATTCTTTCATACATTGATATTTGGGCCACTTCTTTTTCCTTTTCAAATTTGTCCACTTTGCCCCTTTTACTTTACTTACATGCTTTTTGCCTTTTTTTTCACTCTATTTGCATGCAATTAAAAATTATGCATTTCATTCTTTTAAGGATTTTCTCATTCTTTAAAGAAAAATGCATACTTGTTTAACCTCATTGGCAATTTCTTAGGACTTCATAGCTGAACTACACTTCTTTCTCTTTCCACCAACCCCAACATAAGCTTTTAGCCTTAATTTATATTCTTAAGTTCATGGAGGATAAGGTTCAATAGAGGATGAATAGAAAGGTCACAAACTGTAATGCATTTGCAAAAGAAAAGTCCAAAGGATCAAAGAGGGTAACTAGCGGTAACTTCTATGTATCAGGAAGCTCTTTTGGATAAAGTGGGCTTCCAAAATCACACACTGTCCTATGATTATTTTACCAACCAAGCACAATCAATATTTATCTTTAAAAGACTAACGGGGAAAGTTCTAGATTTTACATGTACATATGAGATGGAGGCAATTAACTTTACACACATGGAACGTGAACGTTGTCAAGGGGGTTTAATTATTCTACCCTGTCCAAACAAAGATAGAGTATTCACTAATTTTTTGAAGTTAACTTTCATTGTCATAAAAAAAGGGAAAATTTTGTTACAAAGTTGCTCTCATCCATGCCTTTAGATTTTCCAAAATTTTTTGATGGAGGGGGTCGTTTGCTTTTGTATCTGCAGCACACATAATTTGTTAATCATGGAAACCATCCAAGAAATAGTGTTACATCGCAAATTATAGTATGCGAAACCCGCCCATATGGTTACTCAGACTTCACCAATGGATATGAATGCAATCTCAGATCATCAATGCTATAGATACTCAAATTTCCCTTGTATTTTATGCTCTAGATTCCATTGGTACTCAGACTTCCCCTACACCTACAATTAGAAACCCAATCACGATGGATAGGCTCATCTATTAAATCTTAAACTAAAATAGAAAACTAAGAACAACATAACTAATCCATGCAAATATAGACCCCATAAGACTGCCCGAATATTACAACCCAAATAAAATTATGAATCATCCAAAGAGCATAAAAGTATGCAAAAATATCAATAGTACATGCCCAAATTAAATGAATATGGAGACACCCCCAACTGACTGGATAGCAATGTCCCTACTGACTAAATAATGAAGGATAAAAAAGATAAGGGTGTCCCTTGTAAACACATCAAGGGATGTTTTCTCTCTCAGAATCTGCATTATAAATATTTTCCTCGAGATCAGTCCACTCACCTTGGGCCTTATCATCACTCTCTACCCAAGAGGAAGTAAGTCTCTTTCCGGGTTTTACGACCTTCCATAAACCCTTAACCCCCTTCCATATCTTCATAAAGAACTCATCTCTCTTCATCTCTTTTGTTACCATTTTTTCATAGTTAATCCAAAGGTATCGGTATCACTTCACCAAATAAAATTGGTCTTTCTCAAGATTAATAATGGTATCCTCGTGCTTCTTTTGGCCCTCTCTATACTTCTCATAATCAGCATGCGATACATATGAATGATGGTTGGTTAAAGGCTCTCCTGGTCCTTGGGGAAAATGAGACACAAGCTTTTTAATGGTTGAAATATTTACTCTAATCTTCTCAAGAGGCCCCATGGTGGTTTGCCTATGAAACTCGGTCTTATTGTATGCCGTCTTTTCTAAGTTGATCTTTCTTTTCTTGTTTATGCCAGGTGTGCCCTCTCCTCGAATCCTCAAGAGGTAGATGTCGTCACTAGTACGCACCCACGTATCACTAGCATACTTTTTCACACCCACTTTCTTGGAAAGCTCAATAATCAAAAAGGGGAAGAAGAGATGCATACCACCTTAGTTCTTGAAATAATCTATGTTATTGACCATGAGTCGACCAACATCCACTGGGATGCCATCTAAAATTTAAGAAACCATCAAAGAATACAATTCTAGGATTGCTCTCATATGGGTGCAAGGAGAAACTTGGCTTCAAATGATGTCCAACCATGTACGAGCGTTAGAAGTGAAGTCATTCATGTGGATATTGCTTTTATTCTTTGTCCAAGTAACTTCTTTTTTGGGGCAAAGCCGTTGCGCTAAAGAAATCCCCAATTTACACCTAGGTTCTTTGAATTCACCCATATCTCCATGTTTGATTCGATAAATATCATTCATTTGCTTACCCCTAACTTTAATCGATTTACCCAGAATCTTGGTAGTCACATTGACCAGGTCCAAAAAAGACACTTTAATGAAATTGGTATAAAATTTATGGACCCATTATTCATTTACAATGCATGGATCAGGGGAGAAGCATTGCCACCCTTTGTCTTTAAGTTTGTCATGAAATGTTGATAGTTTCACCACCACCTTTTCTAAGCAAATTTCTCTTTCTAGGAGCATCTTTGTTCTTGGTAGATTAGTTTAGTAGTGACAGTGACACTCGAATTTCATGAATAGGATGTTATCATACTTGTCCATTGATAACGCTCAATCTACAGCTCTCGTGGGAGTGTAAAGCGGTCGTTAGCAAATATAGAACCCAACCTGGGTTGGGTATCGATCCCACAGAGAATAGCTTGGCCAACAAGCAAGAGAAATTACTAGACTTTTAGTGCAAGTCTCGTAGGAAAGGGGGGATTGTAGTATGTAACCAAAACAAGAATGTAAGAACTGAAAATAGCAAAATAAAGAGAGATTGTCACGTGTGTTGTAAACAATGAGAATTGAGGCGTTGGGGTTATGTCCACCTTCTGAGGTATACGTCTCTATTGGCTATGAGTGTGTAGAGTCTTGACATGTAATTGCTTATAGAGAATTGTAGTCGATGGTAAATCCAAGCGTCTCTCGACCTAAACAAGGACTATTTCACTTTAACTCTCTCGAGCTTAAAGCGTGACTAACGGTACGAATTCTCCAAGAAGTTAGTCCAGGTACGGCACTAGCTTTTTAATAGGAAAGGGTGTCCTACTACCTTGACATTATCTCTTTTCCAGACAAATAACTTTTCTCTCGAACAAGTCAGATGTTAGACTGGCGTTGGTCTATGCGTCTTCTTTTCTAGACAAATAACCTTTCTCTCGAACAGGTTAGATGTTAGAATGGCGTGTTCTTGTGTTTGAACCGCAAAGAATGTAGATTTAAGATGAAGAGAATAATGATATAAGCAATATACTTGTCTTGAACTCACAAACTCATAGCTATAGATAGTAACTCATTCGGCTTCCATAACCCCAACTAAGAGATTTAGTTACCCATGAATGCGAAGGATATCACGTTTTGCATGGTGGATGGCGTGAATAGTAGGTGTTTGGCGTGTGGTTTTAGTGATTCCGTAGCAAGTAACGATTCTCTTGTTGTGGAATTTAAGAGTAGAAGAATGAAGAATTGAGAATGGGTTGTAGGAAGATGTCTTAATTGTAAGGAGATGAATGAATTGTCAGAATGTCTCCCCCCCTCTTTTAAAATCTCTAACATGATAGGGTATTTATAATACTCCTATCCTACTCCTACTAAACTAATAAAATAAATAACCAAATCCTAATATACTAATGAAATCCTTGACCCAATTGTACTAGGGTAAGGTTACAAAATTATAATCCAAATAGAATGATGAAACACATAACCTAATTGCACTAGGTTAATGTATTATGGCAAAAATCCAGCTTTGTGTCTGTAAGTCCCAAAGTCTTCAGAAATGCTGTTTTAGCCCGGGACAGATTTTCCATGCAGCAGATTTAGTCCTTTATGCGTCCAGCTCCTTTCCATCTCGTTTGTGAGCTTTCTTTTGCGTCAAGTAAGCCATAAATTGCTGTATTTTGCATCATTTATACCTGAAACTTTCCTAATCACATTTGTTAGCTCATTTACAGGAAAAAGGACTAAAAGTGTACGAAATAGATAATTAGTTCTCGAAACTAGGCTAAAATATGGGCAAAATATATTGATATAGGCGCGTAATTTCGCCTATCATCATCCATGTGGTTTTCCTTACAAGGAACAAATTATATTAATCAATGTTATTTTAACAAGAAAATTGTACCACATTGTTCATTACGGCATATTAGAACGGGTGTTCGATGGTGCTATGTTAAAATTTGGGAGCATAGGATTTTTTGGATTGCCAGGAAACTAGCCTCGGATACCGCAATGGCAAACCATGATTACATTTGCATTGCTACAATCATTGTCATATGATTACATTAGGTTTGTTGTAATTGCATTCGCGATACAGGAGATTGGTTTCATGCCAGCTTCACACATTCAAATTTCTTCCATTTTTTAGGTTACTAGTAGGCTCTAAAACATGGAGGTACAAAGAAAACAATTGAGCAATGCTAATAATTTTTTGAATGCCCTTTAAAATGTAGTTAACTCTTTTGAAAGTTCATTTGGGAAAAGTGTTATGTACATGTTGTGCATATATTGTTTGTCTATATTTTACACACATTATTGGGTATTCAAGATGTCCCAATTGTATGAATACCTTATCTAAGCATCTAACATCAGGCCACACCAAGTAATAAGGCATGGAAGTAATAACAATCAAAGCTTTAGGTTATTTTTTATACATGTATTCTAGGGACTATTTTAAAAATAAAAACACAAATTCATGACACTTATGGGAGTTGTAATGCAAGAGCAGTGAAAGGATGCTGTTTGAAAACTCTCAAACTTTGCCAAAAATTAGCCCAAATTAGAGAGTATAGTCTATAAAGGAATTATGGGGGAAATGAGGGGAAATAAGGAGTTAAACCCTAAAGTAGCCATGATCGTGGTTAGCTGACTATGATCGCGGACACCAACATAACTATGATTGCTCTTAGGGACAGTGATCATAGTAACTGAGATCAATTTTGCTCCCCTATTTTCCCATGTTTAAGCTTTCAATGCAAAATTACACACTTTCCCTTTATCAAGCTCATCCAATACATTCCATAGTGCCATAAATGCATGGGTTATTCTTATTATAAAATAGCCTCTAGCCTACAAACAATTAATAAAAAGGATACGAGCCACTGTTGTGGCATTTGTGGGTTGCCTCCCACCTAGCGCCTTAGTTATCTTCATGGTATATTGTCTTCCTTTCTTCATTATCATGGTAGGTCTTCAAACCCCTCCTTATTCACCTTTTCATTTTCAACATCTACCACATATACTACTTGGAGCTTTATAGTTTGTTTCTTTGACTTGCATATTTTGAAAGAGATTTCATCATCTTGCACCCTAAATTTCATCCCCCCAAATTCTAGATTGACAATATTTGACTCTTAGCTTTGCTCCGATCATAAGGAGGAACATAATAGTCATAATCTTAGTCCCTATATCTCCAATCTCTGTCCCGGTCATGATCCATCCAACCCTAGTTCCCATCTTGTCTTTGATAAGTGGGGCTAGAATCCCTAGAGTAGTTAGACAAATAACGAATTTACTCATCCAACTTCTTTGCCTATTCATCATCTTCATAAAATTTTTATTCTACGACATTGACAATTTTTGCGGGTGCGGTAATAATATTCTTTGTAAAGATTTCATGTAGGGTCATCATTTTTTCCATGTTCTCCTCCTTTTGTTCATTCCACTTTCTTTGTTGATAATCGACCATGGAAGTAGTAGAAGGAATCTTGGGATCTTCAATTTCTTGGGTATGCCAACCTCGATTTTGCTTTGACACTTCTCCAATTAATAAAAAGGCGGAACCATCAACCGCATTATCTACCACTATTTTTTTAGTTGATCAAGGGAATGGTAAAAGATCTTGAGAAGCATTTTCTCGGGGATTTTGTTATTTGGGCATTGAGAAATCTTACCGTTAATCCTCTCCCAAGATTCAAATAATAGCTCTCCATTCATTTGTCAAAAATTCACAATCTCATCCTACTTTTAAAGAATTTTTTATGGCGGGAAATATCTATCAAGAAACACCTTAGTAACCTTGTACGAAGATGTAATTGAGCTGGGAGGAATTAATTGGAGCCATAAAACTGCCTCACCTGTTAGTAAGAACGGGAAAAGGTGATGCTAAATAAATTCTTAAGTAATATGTGCTATGTTGAACGGTGCGCACACTTCCAAAAAATTCTTTAAATGGATATTTGGGTCCTCAAAGCATTGACATCCATACAATCCTTTCATTTAAAACATGCGAAGAATGAAACTAGTCACATGGAAGACTCTATTCCCATTTTTTGGTGGGATATTGATTGCACTTGTTTGCTCTACTTCATTTAGTGGTCCCTCATTATCTAGAGAGGCATCAAAGGGGCCCATGTTGCTTGCACTATCACTCATTGTTCTGTTAACACTCTGATCACCTAAAAAAAGATTTAAAAATAACAAATAAAGTAAATTATATCACTCCGTGTATTCCCAAGTAAGAATCACACCGCACAAAAAAATCTAAATTTCACTCCACATCGAAAACACCATTTATATAATACTTAACTCACTCCCATGATTAAGGGGTGAGGATGTCGTTGTCAAATAACCCAACTAGAATTGCAATCAAATCCACAAGGAGAAAATTATAGGCTTCAAATTTTATAGGTGTTTTAGTTACTACGATTTTAACTAGAATTATAACAAACAAGACATGTAAAATAAAATAGCTGGATTTGATTTGGGGATAGTTTGTCAACTAATAATGCATAGGTATAATACTTTTTATTTAAAATCAAGATTTGAGAAAATCTTGGGATTATGTCTACCTAAAGGTGCAAGCATGGGAGGTGATGATGTTTAGACAGGAAATTTTGTTATCAACTAAAGGATAGGCTAGGTCTATAGTCACTATGACCAATATTTCAATCAAGCTACAACGATTTCATCTAACGGCTCTTTCGAGTACCTAACAAGTGTATAAGTTAATATCACCAAAATCCTCAATGAACAATCCCTATTTCTAGGATTATGCTCTTGACATCATTTACACTCCAATTATACTTATTTCTAAGACTGCGAAAGGTAGTAAACCATAGACTTGACTTTCGACCATTGACTTATCCCACTATAACCCTCTTTCAAGGATGTTATCGGTTACCTTATGTCACCTTCATCCAACTTTCAAGGATCATAAAGGGTTTCTAGAGTTTGATATTTTCACCCATCAAACCCATTTGAAGATTTAGGGTTTTAACCAACATATTCGAACTAATAAGCTCAAACAATGGTGGAACCTATCATAAACAATTGAAAATCATGCAAACACATCAACACCCACACACAAGAACACTTTAGTTCAACATAATCCCAAGACTAAATTACTATGCTACTCATGAAGAAAGTAAAAAGAGATATACCATGGAAATTATCCAAGACATCCATTCTTCACAAATTACAAAGAAATTAAGCCTCCAAGATTAGTTACACACTTTCCCAATTAGGGTTTCAAATAAAAATAGTTGTGAGTTAAGCAATACCCGAAGAAGAAAGGGTTTTTGCCTATATATGATTTGGGATTCGTTCATGTGGTTTTACAAAACTGCCCTGGGATTAATCCTACAGAACCATGGTCATGAAAGATTGTCCACGACCAGAGTGATACGCTTGCAATTGTGTTATGTGACCACATTATGCTGACGGTCTTAACTGACTGTGATAATATATTTAGGAGCGTAGTCGTGATAACTAAGGTTGATGTTGTCCAGGTCTTCAGTTTCAATATTTCTTGCTCCCTTTTTAAGATTTTTAGCTCCATTCCTAATCATTTGACCTTTTCAACTCTATCGCCGCAGTGAGTGGATATTAGTGCATTTACTCACAAATATGTCTCATTAATTCATTCAAAACAAGGTTTTGTTTAGAAATGCTAGTGAGAATACGTGGTAAAATCACCTCTCATCCGTTATACCATCATATATTTATTACATTGTCATTATATTATTTTGTTTGTCTCAGCTTCATGTTAAGTTTATCATGTTATCTCAAGCATATTCAGCTTATATTAGATCATCCACATCTTATATTCTCATTACCTAAATTTTATTGACCTTCATACTTCTTTGTGATTAATTATCTTATAATATAGGTTCTAACATACAACTTCCCACTCAAGGATAGTATGATTCTACATCATTTCCTCAATAGTGTTTTGTGAGTCCTCATTATTTGAGAGCCAATTATCAGTACTTCTTTTAGGTATTATATTGGTTTTAGATAATTAGAGTTAGTTGGAGGCTTGTCCCTACATCTCATCTAATTTAGAGGCTTTTAGATAGTGAGCCAGATTATGTTTTGAACTTTATTAGTTTTAGATATTATCACTTGGGACTATTACAAAACTTATTATTTGAATTTTTAATTTCTCCACCAGTGATTTCTAGTTTATTTTGGTAGTCATAGTGTCATGTCATGGGCTAGCTTGAGGTCATTTATATCTCTACGCACCATTTTATGACTAGGGGGAAGTCTCGAGTCATGACAAGCCTAACCCAATGCCTTATTGGGAATTATGGCTCAATTTCCTTAGTCCTAAATTTTATACTCAATTTAACTTTTTTTATCCATTTTGAGCTTGTTATTTATTATAAATTAATTTTGGGGTGTTTCAACCTATAAAAATGGTTTGATTCATTACACATCGTGTTTCATTTGCATTATAAAGATTTATTTTTAATCAAAAAGGCCCCATACTTTTGTTTTCTTTAATGTAAACAAACTGCATATTTGTGAAGTAATTCTAGGAAAAGAGTTTTGGTTTCTTTTTTTCTTCTCATGGTAATGTCAAAACATAATTTTTATCCCCATTTCATGAATGTTCATTAGTCAATGGATATGAGTCAATTAATTGTATTATATCAATTGATTTCTCTTACAGAAACTTTTACTTGACTTCACATCTTGTACTAATTAAGTAGTCATTTTCTCAATATCACTTATGTTATGAAATATAAAGCAGAGAAAAAAAAAGAAGAAAGAGAGAAGAAAAAATTATTATTTCACTTGAGGGGTTCTTAAGGGGTTATTAACAATGAAGAAGGGAAAATAACCTTGTGGTTTCTAACTTTTTCATCAATAGACATTCACTATACATGGTAGAGTAGACATTTACTTCATATTGTAAAGAATATATTTACTATAAATGGTAATACATTTATAATACTCCGTCTTGAATATCTAATTGATTGTAATGTGCCTCGTGAAAACCTTACTAGAAAAAACCTAGTGGGAAAAAAATCTAATGGATAGAAAGAGTACACATTTTTAATAATACGCATATAGGTT
This sequence comes from Capsicum annuum, assembly GCF_002878395.1. Taxonomy (NCBI): domain Eukaryota; kingdom Viridiplantae; phylum Streptophyta; class Magnoliopsida; order Solanales; family Solanaceae; genus Capsicum; species Capsicum annuum. The sequence goes on from NW_025891094.1 coordinate 197,295, forward strand.
TCATCATTAAAACCCTTTCAAGAAAAAACCCATTGGGAAAAAACCTTCGTAAGTAAAAAAAAGTACATCGCATATTAACTCCCCCTAATGAGATAATCCTTGAAACTTTGCATCCCGGTCTCGTGCACCATTTTGTTTAAAGTTGCTGTTGGAGAACTCTTGGTGAGTAAGTCATCCACATTGACACTTGAATGAATCTATTGCACATTAATATCAACATTGTTTTATAGCTTGTGTGTATAGAAAAGCTTTGGCAAAATATGCTTCATTCTATCTCCTTGAATCCTCCCTGATATTTTATGATGCATGTTTCATTATCCTTATATAAAATCATGGGTACTTTGTGAAATTTCAAACCATATTTTTCTAGAATGAGATGTTCGGAACCTCAACCACACATATTCCCGACATGCTTTATGAATAGATATTATCTCAGAATGGTTTGATGAAGTTGTTAGATAGATTGCTTTATTAATATCCATGATATGGAATAATCCCCACATATGAACACATTGTATGTTTGAGATCAAGATTTACAGGGGTTAAATAAATACCCAACATCAGCACAATCAATAAGATCTGGTCTGAAATCTTTAGAATAAAATAAGATCATGTGTTATATACCATTTCGATGTCTCCTAGTTGAAGCAGAACAATAACTATCTAACAGATTAACTAAAAATCCCATATCAGGCTTTTTACTATTTTCAAGATACATTTGTACACCAACTGCACTAGGATATAGTCCTTTAGGATCAAAGAGTTCCTCATTCATTTCGTGATGTTTGAATGGATTCTTATTAAATTATTCATATTTCTCATTTAAGCAATTATTTTATTTCTTTTGATAACTCCCTAAGAGTTCAAATAATTTTCATGTTATAAACTTATGCAATATAAGGATTATAAATCTGTTTCCCAGAAACTTTTATATGATTAAAAAAGTTTGAATCCTTAAATTTTTTTATATAATTTTGTCAAGTGACAATATTCAACATTTCATGGGTGACATCTTTAAGTGTCTAGACTGCAAATCAAATAAGTTTTATGTTTACAAAGATGCATCCTCTCATGTCACTCGAATAATATTTCTATGTCATCATACTTAAATAAATGTAGAATTCAGATCCTCATAATATTTTATAATATTGTACCAAGATTATATCAAAGATATTATCGATTTTATGTCATTTTGTAATGGTTCGCAGTCTGACATAACATTTTGAGATCTCATCACTTTATCATTTTCAGGTAACTGAACCTCCCATAAGGTGTCATGAACTGTTATGTCGTAGGCTCTTTAACAACACATTGTCTTCGTATTATGATCATTTGCTCCTCTTCTATTTCAAGAATTATTACTTTTATATCTGATTCATCTACCATGCATCATACATGTAATAGGGTTTGACTATTAGGGGAATCTAATTGGAGAACTTATAGATAAATATAATGTCAATTTGTAGGTTAGCAAATGCTCCTAGCATTTGAACTTGAATTATTATTTGAATGATGGTCATATTGATGAAAATTCACAATTTATTATTTAGTTGTTTATTATCTCTCTCTCATGTTAGAAAACATTGGAAAACCCTGAATTTCTGTTGGATTAGCTCTTAGTATTTTAAAAAATAGAGCTAGACCCGTAGGGTGTTCCCATCGCCAAGCCTATAGGAATAAAATAAAGGAATTCTAGAAGAAGAAAATTAGTAATTTGGTTGTATAAAGTTATCAACCCCTAAAAGGAAGGTACCAAGAATATTAAAATTATAAAGATAAATCTAAAAAATCTCATTATTATAAAAGACGATTTAAAAGATCTAAAAAAGCTTCTGAAGTTGAAAATAAAACCAATAATGAAAATTATTGGAATCAAGGAAAAACTAGACATAGGGATAAAGATTGTCGAACCTAATGAACTGGATAAATCTAGTGACCTCAGAAGATGGAGTAAGAAAACCAACACTGTTAGGCTGACGAGACTGAGAAGTCACCAACTGTGTTATCAAATTAATAAATCGATGAAATTAAGCATTAGAAATATTTTCTTGTGGCGTTAAGTCATGAATTGATTGAAACTCTACGTTGGCAGTTAGGAGTAGGAACCCTAGATCAAGTTTACACTCTATAAGTAGAATGAGTTTCATCCACATTGTCCTTAGATGGGAAAGAGGGGTTTCCATAAGCATTAGATCTTTGAGAAGGCATAATTAAAATGCGAATAAATGGAATTCGAGCTGACTTCCATACGTTAGACTCTGTTGGCCAAAATATAAATCACAAGAAAGAAAAATATTCCTAAATGTATAATAGTCGCTCCCTTATAGGAGTTGCACTCTACACGCCCATAAAAAAGACTCTACTTGCCACAAATTTATGGAAGCCCAATAACAATGAGAGTAGGAAATCATACAAAGCTTGTCACAACGCGAACAATGGGCTGGCCATGACAGGTATCCTATGTCAGCTGAATATCAGACAATACCTCCTTATCTTTTTCAAACAGAACATAATACTACTATAAGCGAATGAATTTCAAGCATCAAAAATACTGAGATAAGTTTGACACATATAACAAAATAGGTAAGTAAATATCTCTAAAAGGAATCTAAGAATTTAAACAATCATCTCAATCCAAAATAATCCATAAAGGCTGTAATAACCAAGAACAACCTATGTTGGGATAGGCCCATGACCATAGCCAAAAAGTCTACAAAAGGAAAAGTCTAAAACATAAATGAAACTAGATGATGATTTGAAAGTCTTCCAAAGAATAGTAGCTCACTAGTTCAAAGACAACCCACGAAAAATCCAAAAATCACCAATCACTATGGATAAAAAGTAGAAGTATCTCTGAACCCTGTATCACATGGAGATACAAAATCCAAGGACAATAAGTGAGGTGAAAGGTAGTATATAACTTAGTGAAGGGATAATATAATGCTATGATCAAATCAATCCAAATCTATTTAAAGCCAATGCACACAATCACATATATATATATATAATATTGCGGAACAGGAAACAAGGTTTAGCATGATAGTGAAACTTTACCCTAGACTATGTAGCTCAACCATGCTAAAGGTGACCATGGGCTATATGGGTTAAAATACCTTTGTTCAAAGGGCCCAGTACGTATTAGATAAACGAATGAGAGATATAAAAGGAAGACAAGGGAATTCCCTGATCCCATGTTAATGCAGTATATATATGTATAATATAGTGTGAACTATGCACACGGTCATTAAGATCCCTGCACTGGCAAATGTCGTTTAATGTGTTCGTCCTCCCTGGGACTTATAAAATCATAGTGAGCTATCTAACCCCTTTTAAACCTAATTAAAACAAGTTTCACATTACCCATCCATTCATCCAAGGAATTATTCGTTAAGGAACCAACAACAAGTATCGTCGTACCATTACGCTTGAAATCTTATAATTATGCCATGCTAATTCCACCAAATTGGGGGAATGACATGACCACCTTTAGTTTATTAAATCAAATTAGGGTAATTCCGTTAGCCCTTTTGGATTATCATGCCAACTCGAGGGAATGCCTCAACCCACGAAATTCAAGTTTAATATAAAAAATATGGTTAACAAGGCCTTCAAAACTCTTTTTAGCAATTTAATCATTTATAAAATATGATATTTAAGGAATGATCCAAATTAAGTGAGTAGCCATATTTTAAATTAAATTATGCAAGTGGTTTGAGGGAACACAATATATAAAACAAAATTCCAAACAAAAATCAACAATTTAGGGTAATGGCTTGACCCCCATCCCATGAACCCCAATGGGTTTCACACATATAAATAGAAAATGAATACTTGCATCAAAACCATAGGAATTTTATTCAAGTAATAATCGTTCCAAAAACCCTCAACCTAAATAAAATTTGATAATCAAATCTACAATAATAACCATTTAATCTCTTGCTTTTAGTCAAACAAGTTTAGGGGAAGAGGCACATGCCTAAAAATATTTGGAATTATGGAGAGAAATCAACCTATGAGCCCTAGATAATCAATCTTGAGAAACCCTAGCCTTTTTCTTGCTTAGGGGAACTTGAGAGAAGTGAAGTGTATATTTTATTTATTTTTTAAGTGATAATAAGACCCGTAAAATGTTTATATGTCATGGGTCACAATTGGGGTAAAAGGGAAATGACAAAAGTTCCTTGAATTAAAACATAGAAAAATGTATCGCTAGTGACTACGAGTCATTTTATGACTCATACTCTTTGGTTACAAGTCTTCACCATTAATCGTAGTCTACAAAGACACAAAGAAATTCCTCACTTTTAACCCTATGAGTCATACCTTATGACTCATATTTAGACCTTATGACTCATAGGGTACTTGTCTTAACTATAACAGTGACTTGGGCACCTACACTATTTTGGTCATGAGTCACACCTTATGACTTATGACCACTCATCAGGTCTAATAATGTCTGTGTCAAGATTATGAAGGAAACATAGGCAACCACACTGGTCTACCTACGACTCAAGCCCAGTGACTCATAAAAAGACCTTGTGACTCATAAGAAGAGTCGTATCCTAGGTAGTTAACTCAAACCTTAAGAAATTTTTAGAGGAAAAAATTTGGGGTGTTATAAATAGGACATCACCTCTGCCTCTACCTTATGAGTAGCTCCCTCAACCATATAGTTTTATTAAAGACCATTTATCAAGATGATTTTATTATTCTACAACTTAAAAAATGGATGATAAAAAATCTCAACTAGGACCACCTCGTATGAATGGATGTCTTTCACACCCACACTATCCATGGGCACAACCGCTGAAAGATCATCATTGAATTTTTTTATGAATACCACATGGAAAACTAAATGCGCTGATGATAAGTTCGTCATATAGGTATGCTCCAAAATTAGTGTCTGACATGAGGGCCAAGATGAGAAAGTTCACTTATGGACTTTCTCGGGATTTGATCCTTGAATGCAAGACTACATTGCTGATCAAATATATTGATATTTATAGGTTGGTGGTTTACATGCCAAAGGTGAAGATAGATAAGAGGAAATAGGCTAATTTTGAGGAATGACAGGGTAAGAAGTTCAGATCATATGATTGATATGAGGTGGATTTATGCACCTCAGTGTTGTTATTCTAGCTTATTTGGCCTTATTTTGAGGACTACTTTTGTGCTTAATGTTTTAATAATGTTATAAATGAGCATATATTTTTAAGTATTTGATCATAATGATTAAAGGTGTTTCCAAACAAGTTTGTACTAAAATTGAACATTTTGAGTTTAAGCGAGAAAACAAGTGTTACTAACTTGAACTATGTGTTGTTCTCGTTGTTCTTGATAGTCTTTCATGTGTTTTATGACTTACTGGTGGTTTTAAAGTCTATTTTTTAGTGGAACAACTTGTTTATGATGTTTAAGGGTCAATTGAAAAAAGCCAAGAGTAAAAAACTAATTTCAAAATCAAAAGGACAAATACTAGAATTCATAGCTAAAGTTTCTAGTTCGACCTCTTTGATGTTGTATTATTTTGAGCTCTAATTTGTGGGGTTTGATTCTATTGGATGCTTATTTAGTTTATTATGAAAATCATTGAATGATATACAAGCTGTAAATCATGTGGAAACAACACCAAAATGCTTGGAATGGATCAACAAAAGCATAGGACAAGATTTGACGTAGAACGAACACTCGAGATCTTATTAGTGCATGTAGGGCTTCAAAAATGTCAAAGTAGAACGTGATATTCACTAAAACCTTCAAAAGTTACCTAAAACAGTGTCTACTTAAAATAGGCTTATAGGGACACACCTATTCTTGTGAAATGACCCCGCGATAAGTCCCTTGTTCCACAAACGACATAAATTGTGTTCCTATGAATAGGACACTTGTACTTGATGCTAAACACCTTGGGCGGCTTGGAAAAATGGAGAGGGGATGTAAAACACTTCAATTAGGGTTTTTATATCCTTACTATGATTTGTTTTTGAATTTTAACTTGTTTTCTATGATTGTGATTACGATTATGTCCATTAGAATCTAAAAGCCACCTTTTTATGGTTAAGGCAAAGAACATGTTTACTTTCTCTTTGAATATAATTTTTTTGGATTGAATATCATATTTTTTTGGTTAATAATATTTATTTTAACTAATTTAAGGAGTATCTAACCCTAGAAAACATATATTATCACCTTGTGAACTCGAGAGGGGGAATAGGAAGAAAAAATGTTGGAATGAATTGAGTACGGTACTTATTCTGTTATGAAATAAGCAATTTGAATTAGCATATACGATAGTTATTTACCTAGAATCCTTGATTGTTTCACATTTAGGATAATAGCTTCATGCATGTAATCGGATTATCACATCCCCGCTCAACAATGTTGTTGTAATGTACAAGTTGGATAGATGATTAGTGGTTAGGAGACCATGATCACGTGATAAACCCTAGGAATAAATAACTAATATAAGTGATCCAATTAATGAAGTTCAATGGCGTATTATGATTGTTCATAATCCTAAACCTTGATCTCTATCTATTGATTGTCCAAAGTTATTAATTTTTGCATTAGTTTACTTTATTTTAGTTTATGATTCTAAAATTTTATTGGTTACTTTATCTCAATTCGTAAACTAGAATTTGATAGTTGTCCAAACAAGTCTCCAATGGATCAATAGTTGTCTTTATTTTAAGGCCACTATATTAGTTGGTAAGACCATCTACTCTTTTATGTGTGCTTGGGTGCTGTCAAGTTTTTGGTGCCGTTGCTGGGGATCTGTAAATAGGCAATAATCTTATTTTTAGTTTAGCTATATTGAGTTGTAAATATCTTATTAATTTTTATTTTTAGTTTTCTTATTCTTTTTTATTTCTCACACACTCCTTGAGATGTCAAGTTGGGATAAATGATTTTCTAGGGATGATGGTTCTTGTCAATTTTTTGGAGGACCATACTACAAGGATTTTTTTCTAGATTTTGATCCAAACATTTGGAAGAGACCTGCTTGCTTCTAACCTATACCGCAGATCACAAGTTGATGTATGGTTTGTGGCAATATATATCATTGTGCAGATATTTATGGAGCTAATCCTTATTTAGTCAAGTTTGAGGGCAATGTGCAAAAGACAACTAAGGAGGTAGATGCTGAGTTGACTCTCCAACTAGATGTAAAAAAAGTTGCCGATAAATTGAGGAAGTATGAGTACTTAGAAAATAACAGTACTGAGCAGATTAAGGAGATATTCCCACCACCATCTCCTCAGAAGATAAGAAATAAAATAAAAGATCCTAGCTAATCTGTGGAATAATCACAAAAATCTCAACCACTCAACTATCATCTTTCTTTTGATACTGCAATTGAGAAAATGAATATGGGTGAGGGTGTTGTGGATTTTGTAAATTTAGAAGTGGGATTGGTTACTCCTCACTTAAAGAAATTTTGTACATTATCTTTAGATGATGTTTTGTCTGTGGAATCATCTAAAATAATTAGAGAGTGTGAAGATAAGGATCAAGAATCCTATATTCTTAATTTTGCATGAAACGAGCAATATCCAAACAGCCTCACTTAAAGTCCAAGTTGTTTACAATGAAAAATACATTATTTGGCTTTTTAATCTTAGTACCACACCCTGATGATTAACGAACAAAGATAGATAAGAGGTTAGGGTTGAAATTTATATCCTCGAGGCAAATGAAAAAGTTTATTGGGTCATGTCGCGACACAAAATCAGGCGCTACTTGGGAGGCAACCCAAGTTAAGGTATGTTTTATTATAAATATTTTTAGTTTTTACTTCACCTAGTTTTTGTTTTTGTTGAGGTGCAGGTTGATGGGAAGTCTGAGTACCAAAAATCTAAGATAAGGAGCATTGCAAAGATTAAGTGTGGGGTCCCCGGACCCTCTTTATATGTAAAAATGCTTCTAGATAGTCCTAAAGGCCTCAGGGAGTATTTCTCTCTCTACTTTTAAATTTCACTTTAGGGACAAAGTAGATTTTTATATGTGGGGTAGGGGAATTCCAAATTTTAGGAGTAATTTTAAGATTTTAGTTTTAGGAATAAGTAGGATATTCTTGTTGGTGCTATATTGGATTTCACAATGCAAATGTTTTGAGTTGTAAAAAATAATGTTAATTGTATTAATGATTACTTTTGTGACTCCTAGGCTCATGATTATGACTCCTGTAGTGATATCTTAATGCTTGAATTTATGTTTGGTTGAGAGTTTATGATGATCCTGCTTGAGTAGAACCTGTACCATATGTGTGTGATGATTTTGTATTTTCCCTATTACATATGATGTCAAAAACATTCCTGGTATGTGTGCAAAGCAAATAATGAGAGTGGGTTTAGGAGATGATATAGGCATTTCGTTCATAACTATGTTTTATACCCTCGTTTGTCTACCCTTATGCATAATCTTAGTAAGCCCAGTTTAACCTTTAGCTTTTTTGTTTGTCCACCTCATGTCTAGATTAATCCTCTTCTTTGGAGGAGTTTAATTTGATCCAAAATCTCCTAAACTCTTCAGAGTAAAATCAGTAAGTGAAGGAGTTTAAAATTGAAGTTAGGAAAAGGTTAAATATAAACCCCCAAATAATAGCTATTGGTTCTTAAAATTAATATGTATTATAGTTGGGAAGGGTAATGAAAAGAAAAAAAATTATTTATTCTTTTTTGAATAATGTATGCATAGAAAACTCCCAGCATAGTGCATGTGAAGTATCTTAATGAGATAGGGTAAAACAAAAGATTGTGTGTTAATGTTGAAGTAGAGAAAAAATAGAGAAAAACATAGTTGTAAAAGGCATATTGAATAAAGAGTGTGATGTGTTAAAGTTGTTAGAAAGTTTAGTCACTATTACTGGCAAGAATAGTTCAGACATGTCCCTTAGCCTGCATTACAACCAATAAAGACCTATTTGATCTTAAGTTTTAACATTCTGTTATTAGTCAAGTACTACACTCAGGGAAAGCCTATGGATCATTGGGTGTAACTTGTGAATTCATTGTGAGAGTAAGCAAAATTTGATTCTGATACCCATTCAGTTAATTGCATCTATGTGAGTGTCTATGGTTAACTCACTAATTGTGAAGGACACACGTTTGATGATAGTTTGGTGAATTGTATGATATCTTTAGTTGAGTAATATGGATGATTTTTCCAACATGGTGAGTGTATTCTTAAGGTTAGGATGTTTTTGAGAAGTATTAATGATGTTTCAATTGTATGTGTAACATATTTAGTGTAGTAACTTGCATTCTACGCAGTTGTTTTAGTACTAGCTTGGGTGTCCTTCATGTAGTAGAAGTGTGGAGTCTCCTCATCATAGGATGCATAGAGTAAAGAGTTGTTCAAGGATGAACAAGGATTTAAGTGTAGGGTGCTGATCTGAGGTGGATTAATGCACCCTAGCGTTGTTATTCTTGTTTATTTGGCATTGTTTTGAGGACTACTTTAGTTCTTAATGTGTTAATAATGTTATAAATGATCATATATGTGTTTAATTATTAAAATACAATAATTAAAGGTGTTTTCAAAAAAGATTGTACTAAAATTTATCATGTAGAGTGAAAGCGAGAAAACTAGTGCTACTAGCTTGAGCTATTTATTGTTCTAGTTGATCTCGATAGACATTAATGTGTTTTACGAGTTCCTAATATTTTCAATGTGTAATTATGAGTGTAAAAACTTTTTTATGATGTTTAAGGGTCAATTGAAATAATCCTAGATTCAAAACTAAGTTAAAGATCAAAAGGACAAAATCTAGGATTCTTAGCTTAAGTTTCTAGTTCATCGTCTTGCATGTTGTGGGGACAAAAACTAGCATACAAGCTGGAAATCAAGTATGAACAACAACCAAATTCCTAGAATGTGTCAACAAGAGCACAAGACAAGATTTGACGTAAAACGGACACCTAGGATCTTATTAGCACATGTGGGGACTTAAAAATGGCCAAGCGTAATACCTCTATCGTTTCTTAAGCCTAAATCCATCTTTTGAGTATATGAAAATAACTTCCAAAGTGAATGATGATTGAACCGTGTAGAATTTCCCTAATTTCGACTTTTTGTCCTGTAGAACATTGAATAAGCTTTCCATCGATAGGAAATTCGCCAAAATTCGATACTCGGGTGAAGAGTTAGAGTCATTTTTGTGAGACAGTGTGCCACATAGCACTTTAGCGCATCACAGGGCCAGCCAAAGTAGCAATTGTCATTTTCCAGTGACCCTCCATGATATTGATGTGTCGCGCAAAGGTTTATTATTAGGATTATTAAATTCTAGTGCACCAACGTGATTCCACCGCGTCGAGGTGCATTGACAGGTCACAACCAAGGTGACAACGTGATTTCACCGTGTCGCGCCACTGAGCAATTTCCCAATTGTCTATATCTAGTGATGGACCACGATCCTGGCGTGTCACGCCATGGCCAAAAATCAGGCTCTAGTTCTAGAATTTGTTCAAGGGTAGTTTGGTCTTCTCCACCCGTTCTTACCCGCTCTATATATATCCAAGTATAGAAGAGAAATTCATTTCTCTCCAATTTCTTTCCAAGAACATTCAAGAAGCTAGGGTTTTCTCTCAACCTAAAAATCCAATCTTCTCCAAGAAAATTTAAGAACCTTCTATAAATACCTTCAATAGGTTCTATATTTAAGATATCTAAGTCGAGGCATCAACAAATTTAGCAAAAAAGTGCGAGAAAGAAGTTCCAATGAAGTTTCTTCATCATAAAATCATAATCAAGGTATGTGGGGCTTGAACAAGAATATTCTTTCATTCTTGTGCCGAAATATTTGATTTTTACTATTGGAATTTCATGATCTTTACAAATGGGTTTACACCCAAACTACTTTATTGATGATTTATGAGATTTGAGATGATTAATTTTGATATTTATGATTATTTTACCATCATATCTCTTAAATTGAGAAATTTATGCCATAAGATGTATATTGATATTATGAAATAATGATTTCTAAAGTGATTTAAGAAAAGCGCCATGATTTACGCTTTTCCATAAGGAGTTTGATTATTGAATATATATATTGATATTTGAGCTTAAGAGTTACTCCAAGTCATGAGTCAAAGAGTTTGAGTTGAGTCCAATGATTTATCATATTTATGAAGCATGTGTTACTGTTTATGATTTATGAGAAGCTATATTATAGTTTAATACAAGCGAAGAGAGTCATTATTATCACCATGCATGATTTTATTTTACACTTATGATATTATTTAAAAATGTTGCATACACCCCCACATACTCAGTATATTCCTAAAGTACTAACCCATATATATTTGTCTATGTGCTACATTATCTCATAAAATAGTTACAACTCGTAGCGCACATACCATATTCACTCAGTTTACAGCTTCCAGTGAGCAGGTGGTGAGTCCTTTTGATTCAAGGGCTTGAGTTAGTTATCATGTTCGAGAAGTATTGTATTTTCTTATTTTAGTCATATTGAGCTTGGATAGTTAGGAGTCATGACCTAGCTATCTGAAGTCAGTACCAGTAGAGGGTTCATAGACAGTTGGTAGAAGTTGATGTATTCAGTTTCAGTTTTATTTTGTAAAAATAGAGTTGTCATCTTGTAAAGTTCATATTTGTATTTATCAAGTTCAGATAAGTTCTATGATTTCGATGATTTTATATAGATTTAAGCATTTTATTCAGTTGCTTATGAGTTATTCTAGCAAGAAGGTTAGCTTGGGGTCAATTGTGCCCCTAAGCACCGTGTGACGTCTCGAGACCCAATTTCAGGGTGTTACAAACTTGGTATAAAAGCACAGAGTTCAAGTGTCCTAGGTTATCTATGAAGCTGTGTCTAGTAAAGTTTTGCGAATCAGAACAAGGACATCTGTACTTTTCTTTGAGAGGCTACAAGGCATTTAGGAAAGGTCTTCAATCTTTTAAGTTTTAGATTATACTGTAGGAAGGTTCTTTGAGAAACTTTTACGGATTCTCATCTTACTCTATGCAGGGTATCCCCACCTTATTTTCAATGTATTAGAGACAGCCAAGCTCAACTCTTTGCAGATAGTACTTTCTTAAACAGTCCCCACAGATAGTTATGGAGATGTTAATGAGCTAGAAAGTATCCTATTAGTTCCTTATAATGCTTTGCTTAAAAATTGTGCAATAAGCCCAAGTCAGTTGTGCTTCCAAATTCCTTCTCAAAATCCATAATGATAATCTATACTTCTTTATCTATGTACTATTCTTAAGGTAGCATGATCAGTGAGTTCAATTTTTCCTCCCTCTAATAATGCTCTCAGACTTACTAGAGAGGAGTTTCAAAAGTTTCACAAAGCAGCTTGAGAGGAGCCTTCTAGGGTGTTATAAGTTCCCCCAAGCATATGGTTATGTCCTCACCCTTATAAGTTGTTTAGTTAAGATACAGTGAGATGTGTATTCTTAAATCATCGAATATTATATGTCAAGTTTCTACCTCTCGTTATCTTATGATTATTATAATGTAAAACCTGAATATCTAGTGAACCCGTGTGGGGCCTTTTTGATTCACTAGCAAATTACTTTATTATCCACCTCAAATTCTTTTTCAAAATGCAAAATCAACGACTTGTGAAGCCAGGTGAGGCCTATTTTAATTCACTAGTGACTCACTGTTCATCTTTTTTCCTCGTGCTAGTTGGAACTGAGTTTACAGGTTTAGTGGCAAGAAGGGTTGTAAGTGTGATTTATTAAAAGTATGTATAGCCGAGACTTTTTGCATGTGATTGAGTTAGTGATGAAGTGATATATCCTTTTGCATTAGCTCATGGAAGAAAGAAAAGGAGTTACTGGTTAAGGTAAATAATAGTTTGATTGAAGTATGAAGAAAGTTGTTAATGGTGTGTGTTGCACAAGACAAGTATAGGTTATGGATGAAGATACTTAGTAGATGAGTGTTGTTAACTTAGGTGCTCCTAAGATTGCAAGAGGAAGTTAAGTTGAGGCTTAGAGAGCTATGAAGTAAGTTAAGCTGTGTATAAGGGATATATAGTAATGATGGGTAGAAGAAGGACATGTTGATGGATTGTAAATGAGATAGGCCATATGATTATGACCAATGATTGTTGTTATGAGGTTTAAGTAGTCTAGTGTTTGTTGATGTTTTGTTTTATAGTTTCTAAGTGAAAATTTTGTGTGTGAGGTGGAGATGTAAGTTATGTCGAGAACTAGGCATTAAGCTTGAATGATTGGTGGCTATGATGGTGGATATGATGATTTCTTGGTTAATGGCACTAGTTATAGGGATGTGACCTAATATGCTTATACAATGTATGCAAAAGCTTAATTTTGATTGATTTGTAGTCAAGTTTGAGATTGTATCTATGATAAGGAAGTTTGCCCAAGGTGCTATGGGGATGCATTATTTTTGATGATCATTTTATGTCGTGTAGATAGTAGCACTGTGGACCTTCTAGGTGGAGAAAAGACTAGTCAGGTAATGAACGATATTCTTGATGGCTAAGTTATGGAGTTTAGATTGAAAATGTTGAGCCTTTTTATGTGATTTTGATTCTCATTGTTTAGAAATATAAGTTTGTAAGTTTGACACTAGTAGGCTATGATTGTAGTATTATGGTCCGTCAAAGGTTGGGAAGTATTCTAGTTGAGTGTTAGAATCTTAGATTTGAAATTCCATAGTTGAGTTAATAGAAATAAGGGTTGAAGCATTAGATGGTGTATACTCCAACTATGGGAATGCTCTTGCAAATTCAGAGTTAGTAAGCGTGCAAGAATCATATGATGACTACTGGAGGTATAGAGGGATAGGATGTAACTCAGACGATGGTGTAAAGAAGTGGTTGTGTGTTTTCAGGTGTAGTTATTCAGATTAAATTCTATTGTTCTTGTCCATTGATTATATCCCAGACTCTAGAGTAAAATGATTTCAGTTTAGACTAGCGTGTATATAGTGGTTTACCTACTCAGAGTGATGGCTTAATTCTAAAGGGGAGGTGATAGGACGAGTAACCAAGTTAAGATTTTAGATTTTAGGAGATGTATTAATAAGTTGTAAGGTAGTGGTGAGAAAGAATGATGCTCGACCCATTCTTATTTTGATATTTTTCCGTATCCCAATAATTACTCATGCTTTACGTTTCAGTTCTATGATCATAACTCGTGCATATCATAAAGAATCATGTCCTCACTTAGATCCCAAAATGCAGAGCTTCAAATCTTTCAGTAGTTGGAATTACATTCCGTAAGTTATGAGTTCCAAATTTAGGTCATACAGCTCATGACTTATGTACTCAAGCTATGACGTATGTTCAGTTCAAGTACTGAAGTAATCCTTCTAATGATCAACAAAAAATTCAGATTTATATCGTGCATGTCCTCGGGGCATATCTCTTTGATAAGTCTATGATGTTAAATCTTCTATTCCTTAAGCCTCAGTAGAGTGACAAGTTATTCGTAGTAGCTATTCATGTGTCAAATCCTCATGCTCAAATCTTTTAGTTATCTTTCCTTAATTAAGATAGTGGTGGTGAATAGTTGTTTGGACGGGGTAGACAAGATATTTTCTTATCAATGATAGAGGGTGGCATGATTAATTTGGCTAGGCGGTAATGTGAAGTGAGATTGAGGCTAAGTTTTTGATACATGTCAACGGTTAGTCAATGTTTAATGTGTTATGATTGGGGGGATTATTATATGTTTGTTTTGTGTAATTCCATGAGTCTGAAGGAATATTGAAGTGAAGCGTTAGTGTAGGACTTAATTTGTTAGGAATATGTCGGGTGTGCTTACTTATGGTTAGTGCAAGGGAGTTGTCCTTGATAAAAAGCGTGTAGGATATGAAGAAAAGGCTTTATAAGTGTTTGATTAGGAATGCATATGTGGTTATGAAGATGGGCTCAAAGGTCCTATTTTTGTACGTGCTGATGAATGCATTGCACGTTAGTAAATGGCTAGTACTAGGTGGATTGGAGTTATCGAAGTGGTAATTAGAATTACTCTTGAAGTGAGAAGTTGTAAAAAATATAGATATGTGGAAGTCCATTATTTAGAATGGTGTCATGTGGTGAATCTTGGGGTTCCAACTTAGGCATGAAGATGATGAGAGGGTTTGGTTCGAGAAAATAAGGAATTTGAATTAGCATCTAGGATAGGAATATACGTAGAATCCTTGCTTATTTCACATGTAGTATGATAGATTTATGCATCCAATTTGATTAATACAACCCCCCTCAACGATGTAGTTGTAATGACCAAGTTGGGTAGATGATTAGTGGTCAGGAGACCATGATCATGCGATAACCCCAATTAATCAATAACCAAGATAAGTAACCAAATGAAGGAAGTTCAATGGCGTAGTATGATTGTTCATAAGCTTTAAACCTAGATATGTATCCATTGATTGTCCAAAGTCATTACTTTTCCTCATTAGTTTAATTTACTTGAGTTTACAATTCTGAAATTTTATTGTTTACTTTATCTCAATTGTTTATCTAGAATTGGACAGTTATCAACAAAAGTCTCCGAGGAATCGATATTCAGCTTTATTTTAAGCTCACTGTATCACCTGGTGAGACTATGTACACTTGCGTGTATGCTTGGGTGCTGTCAAATTATTGGCACCGTTTTCGGGGATCAATAAATAGGCAACTATCTTATTTTTAGTTTAGCTATATGGAATTGTACATAGTTTAGTAGTTTTTATTTTTAGTTTTTTATTCTTTTTTATTTCTTACACTCTTCTTGAGATGACAGTCTGGGATAGATGGTTTTTGAGGGATGATGATTGTTGTTATATTTGTGGAGGACCCCACCACGAGGCTTTTTGTCCAGATTTTGATCTAAATATTTAGAGGGGCCTGCTTACTTCTGACCTATGCAGCAGACCATGTGTTGCTTTGTGGATTTTGGAAATATTTATCACTCTACAGATATGTGTGAAGCTAATCAAGATTCAACCATGTTTGAGGGCAATGCTCAAAATAAAACATAGGAGGTAGATGCATAGTTGATTCTCATACCAAATGCAGAGAAAGTTGTTGATAAATTAAGGAAGTCTGAGTACTCATAAATTAATGATGTTGGGCAGATTATGGACATACCCCCACCGCCCTCTCCACAGAGGATGACAAAAGAAATAGAGGATCTTTGCCAATCTATGGAATAAACACAAGAATCAAAACCGTTCAACTGTCGCCTTTATTTTGATATTTTAATTTTGAAGGTTAATATATGTGATGGTGTTATGGATTGTGTAAATTTATAAGTGTGATTTGATACAAGCACAACAATTACAAGAATTTCAAGGTCTTGTAGAAGGTTCAAGTTCGTATTTGGCAAGTGCTTGAAGACCCTTTTGGAGCCTTTTCAAGGCCTTGATCAAATTGAAGAGAAGGATGGATCACTAAATCACATAGGCGCCAATTCATTAAGGGCATAGTGGTATTTACACTTAAAAAGACCATACACCAAGGACGCCTCTTCCTAAGCCTCATTAAGGGTAATTTAGTCATTGTTATGTAATAGTATAAATAGACACTTTAGATACTATTTTCATTAGACTTTTGATGATATTGAACATTACTCTTAATTTGTAGCTTTAGTCTTCTAGTGTAGCCGTAGAATCCAAAATTAGGTCCCTTGAACATTGTAATTGGTTTTTCACTAGTCTTGGGAAATTTGAAAGAAAGTTGTGCTTGAGGAAGTGAGAGTCCTTTGGGTCACCTAAGAGGAAGGTTTGAATTTCTATTATTGTGGGTTGATTGATAGTTTGATACACCATCTTTTCATAATCATTTGGTAGAAGTAAGGGGCTTTCTATCTATCTTTAATTTCATGCAATTCTTCTTCTTCATATCCTTCTATTGTGTTTTTTTCTCTTTATGTGCTTGCTGGATTTTGTGTTTTATGATTCCATTTTATTTAGTCCATAGCCTTTATGCTATTATTTGGTATCAAAGCCTTGGTTAGTGTTGTTCCACCATCCCTAAATCTGGGTTTTAGTGTTCTTATTTATAAAATTTCAACAAAAAAGAGTCAAATTCGAAAATACAGAAAAATGGTGTTTTGTGTTTTCTTGTGTTTGATCCATATTTAGAAGTTAGATCTACAAATTTTTAGATTGTTTTGATAGTTTCTAGTGTTAGATTCTTGTTCTATAAAACTTAAAGTGTCTAGATCTACTTTTAGAGTGAAGTTTTATTGAGTTTGAGCTAGATCCACATTGTTGTGGCATGTTTAAAGCTTATTGGAGAAGGTCATGTTTTGGGTTTCTGTTGGTCACTTGATTTGTGGCTGATTTTAAGTGGGTTGAGTTTGTTTTAGCATAAGGAACCTAGATCTACAAAAAAAAAAAAAATCATATTTTGAGATGTTGGTCAAACTTTGTTAACACTTGAATATTGTTCATCCTAGATCTTCATATCTTAGTGAAGAATAATATTGAAAGGTGTTGTTTGATCAAAGTAGGGAAGAAAGAGAGTGAAAAAGTTGTTGGTCCAAAAGCATATTCAAGAATATTCCATTCTTCCAAAAGGAGGAGATGACAAGGGAACAACAAAGTACACTTGCAAGTACAAAGGGGGGGACCATTGCATTTCTATTTCCATTTGAGACTTAAAAGGACCCTAAATTGCTTACTTAACCCTCAAAATCCGGAACTCTCTTCATCCCAAAGTGGTGTATGGCCGAAATTAGGTTTTGGGAAATTTGAAATTTTGAAAAGTGACAACCAACCACGTAGTGCCACATCATCACTTGTTCTCAACAAAATTTGACTCTTAAATTAGATTTCCTAGTTTCTATTTCTTTGTTCAAGTTTCTTTTAAGCTAGTTCTATCACTAATTAACAAAATAGTAAGTACCCACTAGATTGGTAATTAGTCTAGAGTTCGTTTATTTCATGTCTTCAATTTTTGTGTGATTTTATCATTTTTAAGTCGTAGTATTTTGTTGGTTCAAGTTCCCGCATCACTTTATTTGAGTCATTTAGAACAAAGATCGATTCCGGACCTAAGGTTCTCACCTCTCAAGTAACTTGCAAAGTATTGCCGATTCTCCAACACTTATAAGGTCAAGTGTGAGGTGAGCTTGAGTGTGAGTGAAGTGATGCTTTTGAACGAACTTATTTGCTCATTTTGTAAGTTCTTTGATTGCTGTTTTTTTGTTCTTTTACGTAAATTTGACATGGAATCCGAATGAACTACTTCCCAACCTTTGGGAAATGATGTTATTGGAGCCATGATGGCTCATATTGATGCCTTGGGCCGAGAAATAAAGAGTACTAGTGATGCCTTTGGCTGAAAGGTGGAGGATAGTTATGATACATTGCGGAGAAAATTGAACAGTGATATTGATCCCTTGAGAAGTGAAATGGTGACTATGAAGGGTGAAGTTTCCAATTTTAGTCGAAGACTTGATTTTGTTGAAAGTAGGAGGAACTCAGAACCATTTACTCCTAATCCTTACCATGCATGCTCTAGTGTCCAAGATAATAACTCTTCCATCACTGTAACACCCGAGACCCTCCACCAAAAGCTTAACCCTCAAAGTATTCCACAAACCTCTCCTAACTGGACCCTACAAAGGCCACTACATCACCAAATGAACTAAGTCCAATAAGAGGGTCTTGGAACTCAAACCCATCCATCAAATCCGAACCAATTACCTCTACAAAATAACACTTACGAAAAGCCAATTACCATGTACCAAAGACCATACCATCCACCACCTCCAATGCCATAAGTTCAAGTACCATATAACAAAAGACACTTACCCAAAGGCCTCAAATCCAAAACCAACCCATCCAAATTGAAGATTATGGTAAAGAAGATCAGGAAGGTTATGTTGTTCGTAATGATAACTATTGGTTTGAAGAAGAAATAAGGGCAAGAGATGATCAAAGAGGACCTTATGGTATATTTAGAGGGCAATATATAAGGGATGGTCATGGTGATCAACCAAGAATCTGAAACATTGTCATTAATTCAATCAAAGTTGGAATTCCTATGTTCTAGGGAGAAAGTGATATCGAGGTGTACTAAGCTTGGGAATATTCTTGTGAAAAGTTGTTCCAAGTGAATGACCTAGCCGAGGAGAAGAGAAGTTATTATGCCATTGCACACTTTGAAGGATATGCCAACACTTGGTGGGATTGGACTAAGAGGTTTGGGAATGTCTTTATTGGCGGCGAACCACCTTCTTGGGAAGTCTTGAAAAGTGTAATGAGAGAGAGATACATACCAGAACAATATAGGCATGAAGTTTTTGCCATGCTTTAAAATCTAAAGAAAGGAAGTAAGAGTGTTATAGCCTATTATTTTGAATTTCAGCAACTCATTTTGAAGCTTGATCATAGAGGTGAAGAAGTCATGCATGATATTATTCACTTCAAGGTTTGATTGAACAAGGACATATCATCCCGTTTGACTCTTCACAAGATTGGAACCATGGTTGAAGTCTTCCAAGCAGCCATGGAAATTGAAAAAGAGAACAAAGAGAGATCGGCTTACAAGCTCAAAATCAAACAAGGTTCGGGTTTGACAAGAAACAAAGAGGCAAGTGCTTCAACTTTGTATTGGAAACTAAACAAATCTTCTTCATCTTCTACTTCTTCTCAAGTCTCAAACAAGGAAGTGTCATATCAACCTCTAAAGTTAGACGTGAAGCCGAATACCCTTCCTACTTTATATAAGGGCTTGCAATGCTTTGAGTGTCAAGGTTGGGGTCATCAGGCAAATGAGTTTGCTACTCATTCAAATGTGATCCTAAGGGAAGGTAGGTTGTACTATCTTGGTGAAGAAGTTCAATTAGGAACCGAGGGGAATGATGGCAACTCTCTATATGAAGAGTGCTTAGAACCCGAAACTCAAGTGGGAATTAAAGAAGAGGTGTTGCCTTGTGAAGGGGAATGTAATGTACCTAGTTGTGTGGTTTGGAGGACTTTGTTAGTAAGGTCTTGGATGATCAAAGAGAGAACCTCTTTCATACAAATGGCCTTATTAGAGAAAGTGTGAGTTCCATAATTATAGATAGTGGGAGTGGTGTGAACATTGTTAGTGTCACTTTAGTTGATCATTTCAAATTACCCACTATCCCTCACTTGAACCCATACAAGCATCAAGAGTTAAACAAGTGTGGTGAATTAAAGGTCAAATAGAAATACGTGTTTAGATTCAAAATAGGAAATTATCAAGATGAACTGAAGTGTGATGTATTCCCTAAGCATGCATGTCACATATTGTTGGGAAGTCCTTGGCAATTTGTTAGACACACGATGGATGATGGAAGGGCTAATAGGTATACCTTTGAACATGGTGGTTGAATATTCAATATTCTTCCTCTTCCACCATCTAGTGTGAATGGAATCCAAGAGAAAACCAAGAAGTTGGATCATAAAAGAAAGAAGGAAAAGGGAGGTAAGGTTTTGGATTGTGAGAAGGGAAAGGGGGAGATTACTTTGTTTGTGAGACTTGCCCACAAAGGTCCCTCGATGCTCACTAACCCTAATTCTAGCATTTTACCTAGCCTTTATTCTCCTTATTTGCAGGTTCAAGATCATGAATTATAAAAGTAGGATCAACAACAAATATCACATGAAAGTTGTCACAAAAGACCCTTGACCGAAAGCTTCAAAGGAGTGAATTTTCCTAGTATAAACCGAGGTAGTGATGTTATTCCCTATATTTTCTTGAGCTCAAATTGTTGTCATGTGATTCCTTATGTAGAGGTTTCAGAATTTCTTGATGTAGGTATACATGATTCTTCTCCTGTTAGCTCTCTTGATTGGTATAATAAATCATGTCCACCAAAGATTAGTTCACTACTAGAATATGAGAATAGTGTGGTTGAAAGCTTTCAAGTTAGTGTTGATGCTGGGAGTGGTCTTGATGTTGAACATGGTTCTTTGAACTTGTGTAATGAAAGCCATTATATTAATTTTTTTTATAGTAACCTTTTCTTTGCCCTAGGGGTGGGTAATTCCTTGAATGATTGTGAACTTGGTAACTTAGTGAAAAGAGTGGACTATCTCAACTTAAACCTTTAACATTTTCTCCTATTTGACCCCAGAATATTCATGAGATGTAAAGATTATAGTTGCTGGTCATGATCACTTATCTTTGATATTGATTCTATTCATGTCTTTGGTATCCTTTATGATAAGCTTTTATGTCAAATACTAAGGATATGTTGGAGTATGTTAATTGTGAGCAATCATTAGTTGGTGATATGAGTGTTGTACTAATACTAACCCTCCTACCGAGAGTATTTTGTGTTTTTTTTGCTCTCTCAATTTAGTTTCTGCAAGATTTGTATTTGAGTACAAATTCCTTAAAGATGGAGATGATGATACAAGCACAAGGAGAACAAGGATTTCAAGGTCTTGTAGAAGGTTCAAGTTCAGATTTGGCATGTTCTTAAAGACCCTTTTGGTACCTTTTCAAAGCCTTGATCAAATTGAAGAGAAGGAGGGATCACTAAATCACATAGGCCCCAATTCATTAAGGGCATAATGGTCTTTACACTTCAAAAGCCCACACTCCAAGGACTCCTCTTCGTAAGCCTCATTATGGGCAATTTAGTCATTGTTATGTAATAGTATAAATTGACACTTTAGATACTATTTTCATTAGAATTTTCATGATATTGAACATTACTCTTAATTCATAGCTTTACTCTTCTAGTATAGCCCTAGAATCCGAAATTAGGTCCCTTAAACATTTAAATTGTTTTTTCACTTGTCTTGGGAAATCTGTAAGAAAGGTGTGCTTGAGGAAGTATGAGTCCTTTGGGTCACCTAAGAGGAAGGTTTGACCTTCTATTGATGAGGTGTGATTGATGGTTTGATAAACCATCTTTTGTTAATTATTTGGTAGAAGTAAGGGTCTTTCTATCTATCTTTAATTTCATGCAATTCTTCTTCTTCATATCCCTCTATTGTGTTGTTTTCTTTTCATGTGCTTGCTGGATTTTATGTTTTGTGAGTCTATTTTGTTTAGTCCATAGCCTTTAGACTATCAGGATTGGTTGGTCCTCACTTAAAGCACTTTTCTACATTATCTTTAGATGTTGTCTTGTCTCTGGAATCATCTTAAATAGTAGGAGAGTGTGAAGATGAGGAAAACTAATTCTATATTCTTAATTTTGCACTAGAGAAGAAACATAATAACATACCTCTCTTAAAGGCATATTAGTTTACAATGCATCATACATTACTTAGTTCTTTAATCCTTATACCACCTCTATATGACTGAGAAAAAATGGATGCGAAGTTGGGGGTAAAGTTTATATCCTGAAGGTGGAGGAAAAAGTTCATTGGGTCATGTCGCAATACTAAATCCCATAGTACTTGGGAGGCAACCCAAGTTAAGGTATGTTTTATTTTTAGTATTTTTAGTTTTTACTTAATATAATTTTTGGGTTTGTTGAGTTGCAGCTTGATAAGAAGTATGAATACCAGATATCTTAGCTAAGGAGCATGGCGAAGATTAAGTATAGGGTCCCCAGACCCTTTTGATGTGTAAAAATTCTACAAGCTATGCCTAGAGGCCTTAGGGAGTATTTCTCTCTCTACTTTTAAATTTCACTTTGGGGGTAAAGTAGATATTCAAGTGTGGGCCGGGGGGTTCCTGATTTTAGGAGTAAATTTAAATTTTTTGTGTTTAGGAATATGTAGGATATTTTAGTTGGTGCTATATTGGATTGCATGATTCACGTGTTTTGAGTTGAAAAAGAGAAAGTTGGTTGTGTGAATGATTACTTTTGAGACTCCTAGGCTCATGATTATGACTCCAGTAGTATTGCTTTAATTCTTGAATTTATGTTTAATAGAATCGAGAATGTGCTATGAGTGTTTAAGGTTTTTATATATTCCCTATTTATATGAACTTGTCTGGTGTATGTGAAAAGCAAAATAAAAAGTGTGGATTTACAATATGATATAGGCATTTCATTGATAACGATGTTTTATACCCTTATTTTCCTACCATTATGAATAATATTAGTTCGCCTAATTGAGCCTTTAGCTTTTTCTTTGGCATCCTCATGTGTAGCTAAATCCCCTTCTTTGTTGGACTTTAATTTTATCCAAAAGCTCCTAATCACTCTCGAGAAAATTAGGTAAGTTATGAAGTGTTAAATTAAATTAGGCAAAAGGTGTAATAGAAGCCCCCAAATAATAGCTATTGGTGCTAAAAAATAATATGTATTGTGGTTTGAATGGGTAATAAAATATGAAAAAATGTTGTTTCAATTGAATAATTTATGCATAGAATAATCCCACCATAATGTATATGAGGTAGCTTAATGAAATGGGGCACAAAAATATTGTGTATGATGGTAGAAGTTTAGAAAAAAATGGTTGTTAAAGGAAAATTGAATGAACAGTGCGATGTATAAAAGAGCTTAGGAAGGATAGTCACTATTACTGGATAGAATAGTTCCAACATGTCTCTTACCCTACATTACAACCTGTAAAGGCCTATTTGATCATTAATCTTAATATTCTATTATTAGTAGAGTACCACACTAAGGGAAAATTTATGGTTCATTGTGTGTAACTTGCGAATTCATTGTGAGAGTGAGGGAAATGTTATTCGTATACCCATTCATTGATATATTGCATCTATGTGAGTGTTTATGGGTAACTCTCTTTTTGTAAGGTCACATGTTTGATGCTAGTTTGGTGAATTGTATGATGTCTTTAATCTTCTAATATGCATGAGTTTGCCAATTTGGTGAAGTTATTCTTAAGGCTAGGATGTTTTGGAGTAGTATTCATGATATTTAAATTGTTTTTGTAACATGCTTAGTGTAGAAACTTGCATTTTGTGTAGTTTTTGTAGTACTAGCTTGAGTGTCTTGTACGAAGTATAAGTGTAGGGTCTCTTCAGCTTATAATGCCTAGAATAAAGAGTTGTTAGAGGACGAACAAACATTTAACTGTGGGGTTGTGATTGAGGAGGATTTATGCACCTTACTGTTGTTATTCTAGCTTATATAGCCTTGTTTTGAGGACTAATTTTGTTCTTTATGTATTAATAATGTTGTAAATGATCATATAAGTGTGTAATTATTGAATTACAATAATTTAAGGGGTTTCCAGACAAGTTTGTACTAAATTCGATCACTTATAGTTTAAGCAAGAAAACTAGTGTTACTACTTTGAGCTATGTCTTGTTGTAGTAGATCTCGATAGAATTTAATGTATTTTATGACTTGATAATGGTTTTAATTTGTATTTATTAGTGGAATAACTTGTTTATGATTTTAATTGTCAATTGAAACAAGCCAAGAGTCAAAACTAAGTTAAAGATCAAAAGGACAAAAACTAGCATTCTGAACTTAAATTTCTAGTTCGCCGTCTATGATGTTGTATGGTTTTGAGCTCTAATTTGTGGTGAGTGATTCAATAGGATTCTTGGTGAGTTAATTATAATAATATATAAACGATATAAATCTGGAAATTAAGTTTAAACAATACCAAAATTCATGGAATGGATCAACAATTGCACGGGACAAGATTTTATGTAAAATGAACACCCAGGATCTTACTAGTGTGTGTGGAGCTTTAAAAATAGCCAAGTAGCTTTTTATAATGTATAAAATCGTCATAAGGGACCCAAAATGATTTAACCTTGTTATAGCCCTGTGGCGAGACCCCTATTCCGGTGAAATGATCCTCACGCACGACTCTTGTTCCACCGAAAAAGTAAATTTTTCTCCTATAAATAAGACACTTGTACTTGATGCTAAAAACCTTAGAAGTCTTGAAAACTTAGAGAGGGGCTGAAAAATACCTAAATTAGGGTTTTAAAATATTTTATTTAGTTTGTTTATGGATTTTAACATGTTTTCAATGATTGCTATTACGGTTATGTCCATTAGCGGCTAAAAGCCCTCTTTCAAGATTTAAGGCCAAGAACATATTTACTTTTTCTTTGAATTGAAATTGTTTCAATTTCTTATCATATTTGGTTGTTTTTCCATCTTTTCATTAACTATTTTAAGTTGTAGCTCAGCGTAGAAATCATTTATTATCAACCTTGTGAACACAAGAGAGGGAATAGGAAGAAAGAATGTGGGGATGAAAAGAGTAAGCTTCTTATTATTTAATGAAATATGGAATTTGAATTAGCATCTAGGATACGGTTATAACTAGAAGCACTGCTTGTTTAACATGTATGATGATAGAATCATGCATCTAATTATATAATTACATCCCTGCTCAATGATGATTTTGTAATGTCCAAGTTGGGTAGACGATTAGAGGTCGGGAGATCATGATTATGCGATAAGCCCTATGAATCAATAACCAAGAGAATTAATTCAATGAATGAAGTTCAATGGCACACTATGATTATTCGTATGCCTTAACTTCGGATCTCTATCCATTGATTGTGTAAATTCATTACTTTTCTGCATTAGTTTTCTTTAGTTTAGTTTACAATTATAAAATTTTATTGGTTACTTTATCTCAATTGTTAACCTAAAATTTGATAGTTTTCAACACAAGTTTCTGAGGGATCAATATTTGACTTTATTTCAAGGCCACTATATTACATGATGAGACCGTATACACTTGCGTGTGCACTTGGGCAATGTCAATGATCAGGGTGGTGGTCAACAAAAAGGTGGTTTGGTTGGTGGTAAATGACCAAAGATGAAATAGGGGTGTTATTGTTCCTTCTCTTCAGCAAGTGCTCCATACTCAAAGAATTTGGGTTATAAGAGTAGTAGGATAGCAATAATTTTTTAGCACGGGAGTCTGGTCTCAGGCATATAAGGCTCAGTCAGCCTCATTATGCCCTCATTGCAGGTTCTGTGGTTGGTTGCATAGGGTTTTGCATAATGAGAGAAGGGATAGATGTTTCAAATGTAGACAGCCAGTCTATATGCTTAGAAACTATCTGGTTTGTAAAGGTGCTTCGAGATCGAGTAAGGCTCAAATTGATTAATCTTCTTCTCCTGCACCAAAGGGTTCTGCTTCTGGTACCGAAATAGGTCAAAATAGGTTATATGTTTTTGCTACTCGACAGGAATCTGAGGCATCACCTAATATTGTTATAGGTATGTTACTACTCTTTTCTCGTGACATGTGTTATTTACATGATACTAGGCCCACTTTCTCCTACGTGACCCTATTTGTAGATGTGTATTATGGTTAGATCCCAAGGTTTTTTTAAATCCTTTTTCTATTTCTACCCTAGTAGATGACTTTAACATTGCTAAAAGGGTATAAAAGGGGTGTGTGGTATTTCTTAGTAATAGGAAGAATTTGGTGGATTTTTTTATATTTCTATGGTGGATTTTGATGTTATTCTTGGAATGGATTAGATACACTCTTTTTAAGCATCCCTAGATTGTCAGACGTGTAAGGTTCTCTTTAGATTCCCTGTTGAACCAATTGTTGTGTGGGAGGGTGTTTCCTTAGCTACTAGGTGGAGGTTTATTTCTTATCTTAAGGCTCAGAGATTAATCTCAAAATGGTGTCTCCATAATTTGGTCCAGGTTAAAAATTGTAACGCCCCAAAAATGGGTCCCGAGACGTCACACGGTGGTTAAGTCTACAAGTAACCCCAAGCTAATCCTTTAAGCCTGCTACTACTTCCAAATGCTTAAATCAAGGTACTCAGAAAAACATACTGAGACATACCATAGCACGTCTCACTGAAATATGAAAGAGTACTGTGGAAGTAACAAAATACTGAATGTCTAAATATACTGACAATCTAGTTTGAGAAAACCTCTACAACTCAATGAACTAGAGAGAAATTGGGACAGATCTCCAATTGACTCGAACTAAACTGAAAGCAATAAACTATCTACTAAAATACTGAAATGTCTAAAGATAGGTCCTCGAACCATGAAGAATAACCACTATAGAGATGTAGACAATGGTATTGAGAAGTCACTGATGAGGCTGGGGCTGAGCACGTGAACCTACATTATAAGACAATATAGCACATAGACGTATATGTGGATCAGCACTAGGAAATGTACTGAGTATATGGGGGTGTATGCAATTAAATAATCCACATCATAAGTCTTTATAGAAAATATGCATGCCATAATAGGTGACTCACATAGCTTGAATAAAATCCTCCTAAATCATGAATGGAAAACATATCGTATAAATCACATGAGTCATTCACTTTATTCTAAATCTATACTTTTTCTGTGTACTCGAGCTTGTGAACTAGATAAAGTCTTAAGGCGACAACCTTCAGAACATACACTTTAATCTTATGGAAAACAAGGAAATTCTTTGAAACTTAAAGATTATAGTACTTCAGAACCTTAGAAACCTTAGCATCATAGCTTTTGAAACACAAGTACTTTTATCTTAAATAGAGTAGGGATTATTTTTGGGAGATTCTTCTAACCGACATAAACCATGTGAGCCACATGGAGTCCAGCGTCTTGCCAATATTGGGGAGAGCTGTTCTATCCTTTCCATCTGAGTAGAACCTTTTTCTTTTAGTGATCACGAGCTCAACACACTTTGGGGTAAATCAAATCCTACGCTGGCTTGTAGTTTTGGGGTATGAGACCTAAAAATCAAGCCCAACTCGGTGGTAAGTACTACTCCCACAATAGGCTCAGAACATTTAGGAATAATACACCTTATACAATTCAATATTATGAAATGGCAACCAATATGCTTCCCTTTAAATTAAATCACAGGATGTGGATTCTTTTCTTTACTTAATATCAAAATCATCTCTTTTCAATAAACTTTGGTAGACTATCTTTAACAAGCTTTGAAACTTCAATGATATAGAGATATCAATACCATTCTTGAATTACTGTAGAATATATCAAAATTCATTCTTGGACCTTAAAACATGTATACATATTGAAGAAATATCAATTCAAAATGGAAGGTAAATCAGGACTTCAATCTTAAGAGTATTCCAAACACCAATCATGGAAGGAATATGTCGTTCATAACATTAATTTTCCATTCAAATCATAAAATGGGTGCAGTATCATATAATTCAATACTTGAAAAAATCCATAATCTCATATACTTGAATGTAGCAATTTAGGCATAATTCATGTTCAAAACATTAAAATCTTTTAAGCAAACCAAAACTTTGGGCACAAGAAAGGAAGGAGTTCTTGTTCAAACCCCACATACCTCGAATTTTGAACTTTGATGAATAAGCTTGCTTGAGGCTCTTTCTCATACTTTTGGTGAGGGTTATTGAACCCTGTGTCTTGGGAACCTTGAATCTCAATTCAATTTAGAAAACTATGGTGAATTCTTGTGATTCTTGGGGAAGGATTTGTATGTTTACGGGTTTTGCTTTGTAGAGAATGAAGATTTTTGGCTTAAACTACTTTGTTAAACCATTGATTGTGTTTTTATTGATGGATTAAGGGTAGGGCAGTTACCAAAACTACACCTCTTTTAACCCTTAACGTAACTAGAAAAAATATATATGGGAGGCTGATTTTATGGGCCACCATAATGTGCCACTTTTCTGGTGGCTCACTAGAAATTGACAAACAGGATTCTTGAGGTCACCGCGATGTGGATCCATCATGTTGTACCACTGGTTGGGACATTGAACTTCCGTGCGACATTCCACTATTGTGGTAAGCTACTGGAATTTGATAATTGTTTAATAGACCCACTCAACGATGCGCCAAGCACTGAAATGATGGTGTTTTATGACTAGGACTTAAATTAGCCATAACTTGTAGCCTTAATATCAGATTTGGGCCAATTTTATATCAACTATAAGCTTATCAACTTTCCCATGTGATAAAAAGTCAAAATTAGGGAAACTCTATACGGTTAAAATTGATACTCACCTAGGAAGTCATTTCTTATCCTTCTTGAGACAATATTAATATTTGAAAAAGTTTGGGGTACTACAATATCTCCCCCTTGGGAAAATTCATCCTTGAATATCACTAGCAAGGCTAATAATAAGGAGGAAACTAAGTATGTAAGTTAGAAGAACTTGCTGAACTGATTCTTTGTCTTTCTAAACTCTTGAACACTTTAGAGAATGCATGATTCATAATAAGAATAGCTATATAGCTAAATCTATGATTAGAAAGGGACTAAATTAAGAAGCAAAGGTATCTTCGCCTTTATTTGAACTTGCGGAGAAGAGGTGCGGGTACTTCGACCTGATATCTGCTTTGGCATCCCACGTAGCACTCTCAACTGAATGATTTGGCCACAACACTTTAACCAAGGGGGCTTCTTTGTTTCTTAATCTCCGGACTTGTTAATTTAAAATTTCAACTGGAATCTCATCAAATGGAAGACTGTCCCCAACATCAGTGCTTTTCGAAGAATCTATAACAACAGAATCACCAATACACTTCCTAAGCATGGAGTCATAAGAGACTAGATGAATGACTGACAACTCCGCAGGCAAATCAACTTCATAAGCTACTTTCCCAGCACAGTTTAGAACTCTGTATGGACCAACATAATGGGGAATAAGCTTCCCCTTCTTTCTAAACCTTTTCACCCCTTTCATGGGTAAACTTTTTAGTCATACCAAGTCCTTAACTTCGAACTGAATATCACTTATTCTAACGACTTCATTTGACTTCTGATGACTCTATGCTATCTTCAACCTTTCTGTAGTCAACTTTACCTTCTCCAAGCCTCAAATACTACATCAGGTCCTACCAAAGTAGCTTCACCCACTTCAAACTAACCTATGGGTGATCTACTCCTTCTACCATACAAAGCATCAAATGGTGCCATCTTGATACTAGCATGGTAACTATTATTATACTCAAACTCTATCAAAGGTAAATGCTCATCCCAACTCCCTTTGAAATCAAGAGTACATGCCCTCAATATGTCTTCCAAAGTTTGGATGGTCTTTTTAGCCTGACCATCAGTATGCGGATTAAAAGTGGAAGTAATATGTATTTGGGTACCAATACTTCACTGAAAAGCTATCCAAAATTGAGAAGTGAACTAAGTAGCCCTATTTGAGATGATAGACAAGGGAACTCCATGAAGCTTGACTTACTCCTAAATATATAGTCTAGCATAATATTCAGTAGTATAAGATATATGCACTGGTAAGAAATGCGCTAACTTAGTCAACCTGTCTACATAACCCAAATAGAATCATAATGGCATCGGGAGAGAGGTAAACCAGTCTCAAAATCCATATTTTTTTCTTCCAACTTCCAAGTGGGTATACTAAACTCTTACATCACACAACCAGGTCTCTGATACTCTACTTTAACCTGTTAGCAAGTTGCACACTAAGCTATGAAACTCAGCTATATCCTTCTTCATACCACTCCACTAGTAGATTTCCCATAAGTTGCGGTATAGTTTTGTAGCACCGGGGTTAATAGAATACCACGCGTCATATGCCTCTGCTATGATCCTCTGTCTCATATCGTCAACAAATGGAATACTTAATCTACCTTGCAATCTCAACACACCATCTCTCCCTTGGGAGAAAACCTCAACCCTTTGGTCCTTGACTGGCTCCTTCAGTCTGACCAAACTAGAATCTGAGTCTTGCTTCTCCTTCACTGCTGAAACCAAAGAGGTTTCAAAACTACTCTGCAACAAAATTCTCCCCTTAGCGGAATCAAGCAACCTAATGCCCAATCTACCCAAACTAGGCACATCACAACCTAAAAACTAGGCACATCACAAGCTAACTCTTTCTTACCCTCCTCTACCTGAGCAATACTACCCATAGACAACCTGCTAAGGGTATCTTCCATTACATTGGCCTTGCTCGGGTGATACAACATACTTATATCATTATCTTTTAGCAATTCTAACCATCTCCTCTGCCTAAGACTTAAATCCCTCTGTGAAAACACGTACTGCAGCCTTTTTATGATCAATGAACATATCAACATGAACACCACAAAGGTAATGCCTCTAGATTTTTGAAGAAAAGACCACAACACCTAATCAAGATCATGGGTTGTGTAATTCTTTTCATGAGTTTTCAATGGTCTAGAAGCATAGGCTATAACTTTAGTTTGGGTATCATCAACTTAAGATTAAGGAGGTGGATATCTCTAAGACAAATTTTCGTACTCAGATGGGTACTTTGAGTTCTTGTTTATGTCATTTCATTTGACTAATGCCACGATGATATTTATAGATTTGATGATAGGGTTTTCAGACAATTTTAGGATCTCTTGGTCATTGTGTTCTTTGATGATATTTTGGTTTATTCTTAGAGCGATGTGGATCATTCAAATTACCTCTGTATGGTATTACAGATCATAAAAAAGTAGCAGTTGAATGCCAAATTCTCCAAGTGTGAGTTTGGGTTGAACATTGTAACTTTTCTTGGTTATATTATTTCTAGTGATAGGATCATAGTGAATCCAAAAAAAAAGGAAAAGGTGATTCAGGATAGGCTTAAGGATGTCCAAAGTTGCAAAAAATCCTATGTGGATATAAGGTGTAGAGACCTGGAGTTTGAGGTTGGGGATAAGGTGTTCCTACGGGTATTTCCTATAAGGGGAGTGGAGTGGTTTTGTAATACAGAAGATCAGTCCCCTGTATATTAGTTCTTATGTAGTTTTTTAGAGGGTCGGTATTTCGTGTCTTTATTTTGAGAAATTGTCTTAGTGATCCTTATTCAGTGGTTCTTTTTGAACCATTAGGTATCTCAGATTTTCTATCATATAAAAAGGTCCTAATAAAGATATCCAATTAGCAGGTTTGTCGGTTACCACCCAAACATATAGCCTTTATTATGTTTTTATGGAGGAAGAACAAGGTGAAAAAGGCAACATGGGAAGCAGAAGCTGACATAAAGTCCAAATATCTGCATTTGTTTTCTACTCTGGATATTCATGCGAAAGGTATGTGTTCTTGACCACATCTTTGTTTTGCTAACATGGTTAAAGATTGGATTAATGTTTGACAATTCAAATTACTTGTGCTTTTAATTGACCTACCTTTTTCATCATTTGGGTAGAAATGATCATAGTGGGGGAGACAGAAATACCCTTGATTTGGACCCTTAGAAATTTTTTCAGATTTTAGGATTTTGGATATCATACAACTTGTGGGTACTAGTTGTATGATGGGGTACGTTTTGTATGCCCTTTGTTTTAGGCTAATAAATGTTAGTTGGTGGGTTCTATTGGTTTCTGGAATGGGTACAACTTTGTGGGTTCGAGGGGTATGGTTGGTGATAGGTCATATGGTTTGGGTTTTTTCTTTACTTAATCTGAGACTTAATAACTTAACTTGGAGAAGAGTACGGGTGACTCACCATGAGCCATAGGTAGGGGTATGAATCCTACCTTGACTCGTATGGTAGACAATGTTCAAACTTTTTATGATTTTATTTTGCCAGAGATATGAGTTAGGGATACTAATCATATGGTTTTGGTATGTCTGGGTTTGGGTAAGATGTATGTTGGACAATGTTGGGTCCAATAATGATAGTTAGGGTATGAGTGGTTGGTACCACTCATACGGAAGGGTATGACTAGTATGGCGAATTCGTACTATCTAACGGGAATTTTAAGTAGTTTTAGTTGAAGGTAATATGGATATTTCCCCACTTAAGATCTTAATGCCCTAAGACTTATATCACTATTGGGACATCATTTACCCTATTATTATCATTATAAACTCTTAGAAACACTCTTAAATTTTGTCTAAGGCTCTTGGGTAAAAGAAGGCTAGGGTTTCATCTAGAGGACCAATTTGGGTCTTTTATGGGTGATTTTTCTCAATCATCCTCACAATCTAATGAATGTAATCCTCCGTCACTATAAATTCCAACTAAAGGCATGTTTTATACAATGTTTTTATGGCATTATTATTGTATGGTTTTGGAGTTTTCAAATATATATTGGGGTTTTGGTATAAAATACTTGGTTATGATTTTCCTATGTTTTAATTATGTATTTTCTTTCTTTAATGGTGGTTCTGATGGTTGGTTTCTTTTGAATGGTTAGTTGGTAATTGTAATTAGTTTTCGAAGCACTATGCCCCCACTACTCAGTATGACGATACCACTACTCATAGCCTTAGTTAATAGTAAGGTAATAATGGTTTGGTTGGATGGTTATGATTTTAGTTCGGCAATAATAATGTTGGGGTATGATAGCTAACCATAAAGGTATGGTTCAAATTGAAGGACATTGGAAACTTAAGTTTGCCTACATGAGTATTGGTCATAGCGACCATATATGATACTATGATGTACATGAGAATCCTCTAAATACATTGTACATATGTATCATGGATAACGAAAAGTACTCAGGAATCCCCTACTCTTATGGTATCTCTGATTCATGCATCTATACATATGGAGGCCCATTCAGGGGGTTACACTAGACCCATATAGACCATGGGTGGTTCTAGGATGATTTATCTACATTTACCCAGGTTAATGGTTTTAAAGGCATGCCAAACTAGGCTCTCTTTCAAAATGGGGTTATATATATATGTATGGTTTGTATGGATATGGTTGGTTTACATGGTTTTACTGGATGGTATTTTATCCTTATCCTGAGCTCATTCTATCATTCACCCGCTGACCCATCTTTGGGTGGTTGTATCCCCACGTGATACAGGAACCAGCCGTTTTACTCCTCCTGCTTAGTGATCGGATTTGGGATCAACTATTGGATTGAAGTACTGAGCTTTCATATTCTGGAAGGCTTTTTTTATATCATGGATATCGTTACATACTTTGGTCATTTTATGGGATATAGGTTTTTTCTATGGTTGGGGGCATTACCCAACCTTATATTGTTTATCTTTTGGTTAGAGGCTTTTTGTGACTACTATGGGTTGGAATTGGTGGTGCTGATAGTGGTGTTAGCCGTAGTATTGCCATTGGTATTGGGGATGACACTATTTTACTAAATTTATGATTGTTCGATCATATTATTTTATGTTATGGATAAGAATTTGGTTTTTATTATAGTTTTGTTATGGTTTATAATTGGTAATGAATGGTTGGACTTGTTTGGGTTGGTTATGGTTGTAGACCTATCCCAAAGTCTAGAATCTTAATAAACACCATGTTTTTTTATGTTTGAAATTCATCCAACTCAGGGTATGCATATTTACAGGTTGGTTTGGTAACGGGGTGGTCCCCGGTCGTTGATGGACATAGGATGCCCATTACGAGAAAGGCCTAGATAGGGTCGTCTCACTTTACCCCTTTCATGGGTGAAAATTTCAATCAAACAAAATAATTTATAGAAAATTGAAGTTCCCTTTTCCTTATAAGACTTGTCATGTCTCTAAGCTATTTTCATAATTTCTCTAATCAACAAATATTTTTCATAGTATTGTACATTGAATCAAGACCTATCAAAATAACTTGACCCACTTCAAATCAACCAATTGGAGATTTACATCTCCTACCATTTAGTTCTTCAAATGAGGCCATATGAATGCTTGAGTAATAGCTATTATTATATCCAAACTCAATCAAAGTTAAATAATCTTCCCAACTACCGTTGAAATTGATTACACATGATCTTAACACATCCTCCAAAGTTGGAATAGTCGGCTCTACCTGACCATTAGTCCATTGATGAAAAGTCGTACTGAGATGAACCTGGGTACCAAGACCCTTCTAAAACGTCTTCCAAAATAAAGAAGTAAAATGAGTAACTCTATCTGAGAACATAGTGAAAATGATAACCCATAAAATAGGAAAAGAGAAGTAAGGTATTAAAAAATGACAACCCATAAAATAAGAAAAGAGAAGTAAGGTATTAAAACTAAAGAAATAATAAAATTGAAATTTCAAGAAGTTAAATGATAGAAGGATAGAGATAGGTAGATAGACACGATAAGATAAGAAAAATGACAACTGAAGGATATATTGAATACTAGGACCTTCCTAAAGATTACCGTAAGCTCATAAACTATTATGAAGACTAAAGACCTATCAAACACTTAATCATCCATCATTTCTAAAATGAATTCAACAATACCTTTTCAAAGAACGCATGCTTTACAAGAAGTTACATTCAATGTAAGATATCATAAAAAACTACGAAAATAAGCTAATATAACTAGTATTTATAAAAATGAGGTATTTAATACATATATGAACAAAAAAGTGATCCATTTTCAACAAAACAAGCAAGATGGCTACTTTAACCATATACCCATACAAAAGGAAATCTATGGTTATAAATTAAGGGTTTAGGAGCTATTTTTGGGTGTGGGTCAGTCACCTATAAGCGCAAGTAGCATTGCAGGTGACTTTAGAAGGCTTTTAGAATTTGTTTAAACCTTTAACGACTTCTCCAATGGCCCTTGATCCTTCTTGTATTCATTGGGCTCTCCAAAATACTCCTTAAATGGTACCACGATGGATTGGAACACATCTAACTTATCAATAGTCAATTGAATGTTTTCAGTACTCGAGATTGCTTTCTTGTTAATATTTTGAGATTTATTTGGCTCTTGAAACCAAGATATCCTTCAAACATGGTGTTGAAATCCTCAAAGCTAAAAAAGGGCTCTCCAAATATATCCTTACCTCTATATATGACCATGGACTGGGTCACTTTGTGTTTGTTTTATAATACTGTCCATCAAAGTTCAACATCTATTTATCTTGTATTATCTTCAACTTCTTTAAAAGTATTCGACCTCGAATCCAAAACTTGCAAAACAATAGGGGTAAGAAGAAAAAAAGACTTCCTCCTGGCATGAGGTTTATGATTAGTAACAACAAACCTTTCATCAAGCAAAGGAAGAACACACTAAACATAAAACCAAGCATCAATGAGCACAACTGAAACGCCTAGAAAATGGGTCTTGAGACGCCAAATGGTGCTTACGACCAGAAATGATGCCAAGCTAACCCATGAGTTGGCACACTGATAAGCAACTGATTAAATATGTATAAAATAACCGAGTTTACTCTGCGGAAACATAACGTTGATGGAATCTGAGAAAAATAAAATACTAGTACACTTGTGCATTCTGATAAAATCTAAAAAGAGGGACGAAAATTACATAACTGACTCTTACTGACATATGTGAAGCCCCTACTATATTGACTATAGATAGCTGGGAAATGACCACAACTATCCCAAATAAATACGACTAAACAAATAAAATAATATACTACTCTATTTATATGACTGACTCAAGCCCTTAAATCAAAAGGACTCATCACCTACTGACTAGAAGCTGCAAACTATTTGAATATGGTATGCATCCTACAACTGAGCTAATATGATACCTATATTATGAGACAACGTAGCATATATACATATATATAGATCAGTACTTTGAGGATATATTGAGTATATGGGGGTGAATGCATAAGTAGAAACATCATCGCATCATCATAATTTGTAAAATAATGCATACTAAATGTAAATGACTCACATAAGCTAGAATATGTGAAATACTTAAATAATAAAAATGAAATCATACTTTATAAATCTAGTGAGTCATAACATTTAGTTCTAAAAGCAGTACTTGTATTCTCTATTTTGATCATACTATCTAAGTGTAGAAAGGACAGACTCATAATTATGAAATCGGAAGGATGAAATTTGTAGTTAATATCTTTCTATTAAGCATAATTTGATTAAACTTTGTGAGCTTTTATAATTAGTTTTATGAAATCTTTATGTTATTCTTTTCTGAGAAACTACTCTGAAAATATTTACCGTTAAGCTGTAAGGAAAAAACTTTATCATAAGGAAATCTTTCAAATCTTTTCTTTACTTGTAGGGAAATACTAAAAACTGTTTATTTAGTTTTACTAGCAGGGATATTCTCTTAACCGACATAAACTATGTGAGATACATTGAGTCTAACGTCTTGTCCTCCTAAGAAAGAAAGCTCATATTGGGGAGATGTGTCATACTCTTGCCAGGGAGTATAACCTACTTTCAATGTGATTGATCATAAGCTAAATCAATCATGCAGATAGAAATGGAAATAATCTCATAATTTGTAACTACGTTGGCTATGTAGTTTTGTGGAAGATAGGGCACGCTAATCTCACACTTCCCGCTCGATTCTAAATACTACTCCATTTTTATTTCCTACAATCATTTTGTTGGAAATCCACTTTAAAACTATCATAAGGGTTTATCTAAAACCAATCATGCATTCATTTGAAAAAACTTGTAAATAAAGTTGATCTAAATTCTAAAATCTGTAATAATCAGAGAAGTGGTTTCCATGGAAAATCCGATGATCGAAAGATTAATGCTTTACTAAAAATCTATAAATAATTAGATAATAGGAAGCTTAAAGCATCATTTTTCTTAAAATAGTAATATTCAATCTTGGGGTAGTAACCCATCCTTCAATCTCATGTTAAAACATCATAATAATCATGCTTGATATTTGAAACAATAATAATTCATCTCAAAATCTATAAATTACTGCAATAGGCATGAAAATATTAAAATAATAATGCAATTCAACTTCTAAAATACTGGAAATCTCAAATCTTTCAAAGAGAAATAACGGGTATGAACCCTAATTCAATTCTCAAGAACAATCATTCAAAATCATGTAACTTTTTAATAAAAACTTAGTTTTGGGCCCAAGGATGGAAAAAAATCCTTGTTCCTAATCTCCATACACATTTATTAATAATTAGATGAAGAAACTTGAATTAATGATTCCTATTTGAGTTCTTCAAGATGAGTTCTTTATTATCTTGTCTTGGAAATCGCCAATTTTGAGCTTTCTTAGTGAAACAATAGAGGATTTTGATTTCTCGGAAAAAAAGCTCTTGACTTCTAGGGTTTTGCTTTGAGAGAAAACTGATGAAATAAGCATAAAGTACTTTAGAATATACTTTATGTTGTGTTTTATACGAATTGGGTCTTTGGGGATTGACCAAACTACCCGTATTAAACTTCTAAATGAAAATGGAAAAAGCAATATTTGTTGAATTGGTAGGCCACCACGACGCACCGGTATTGTGGTGGCTCATTAGATAAGGGAAAATTGGGAACTGGAAACTCAACGCGATGCGTCATCATTATGGTTCCCTTTTGGAATACCATTTTTGCCACTGGCGCGATGCGCCAGTATTGTGTTGGGCCACTGCATTTCATCAATTGGGATTTTAGACCTCTCCGCAAAGCGCCAATATCACAGAGGTACATTGGAATTGACAATTATGAAATTGTCCTTCACCGCGATGCGGTGGTTGCTCAAGTGAGACACTACTAACTTAAAAAGGCTCTAACTCTTCAACCGAGCATCAGATCTGGGTTAATTTGGTAGCGATGGAAATCTTATTTAATTTTCCACACAATGGGAGGTGTTAATCTAGAAAATTCTGCATGAAATAAATATTCTTCATTTTGGAAGCTATTCCTTAACATTCTAGGAATGAATTTGTGCTAGAAAAACTATGAGGTATTACACCAACCACTGATTTACAACTCCATATAGTAAAAATTACTTGGTTAATTAAGAGATATCGATAAAAGGGTACATTATCAGAATAATGATAATTAGACAACCACATATGAAAACCTTTTTGCCACTCAAAGCCTTAACTACCTTCGATAATGGAATTACTCTAAAGTTAACACTGAGGTCGAAAGGATTGAGTGGCCATATACAAGGTTTCTAGACAACATTGTACTCACATAATGTCATTACCAATATAAAAGCTCTACCCTCCGCAGTAGCACAGGTTTTATCCAATCCTAATAGAAAGTAAATCAAGGTTTCACAAAAAATGATTTCATCTATGGTGTCCTTAAGAGCTTGCTCGCTACTATGAGTAAGAACATTTTAAAAAGTATGCTCAAGCATTGCAACAGTCAAATAAGAATACGCAATAGGTACAAAAATATAACCTTTCATTTCTTCACATTTTATTCTAAAAAGAGTATACTTATATTCTTGGATGAGATTTGCATCTTAAGAATAAATACTGTCTCACTATAGTGGGTTCTTATATAAGGTATATCGCTGAAGATGAGCCACATTACTAACATATTCCACACCACTAGGCAAAGGAGTCCGTTTATCATCTTCAAAAAAATTTTATACATATGGATAATTTCCTATTTTTAACCAAGTTCCAAACACATTATCACCCTATAAGCAAAGAAAATAGTAGGATCTTCATTTAAAGGCTTTGTAAAACGTTTATTCCTATTTAATTGATCAACATTGTCAACAACATCACTATCCTGAGGTTTATTAACAACATCATAAATATCCATAAGTAGTCAACTAATTTTTCAGGCAAGTTGATAAATACCATGTCACGTGATAATGTACTGTTATTCAACATACCCAACAAGGTGGATACATATTATGCCCATAATAGAAAAATGAACTTAGATATCAATAGGATCAATAAGTATATCTATGCTCTAAATTTTAACATTACCTTTAGATGGTAAAGAATTATTAGGTTCATATAAAGATAGGGTATCAACCACATTTCATTTGTTACCATCCACATAATGATAATTAACATCTACTAAAGTAGAAGTGTTAGATATGTTACCTTGAATCTTATGAGAAGATTATTCTTCACCTTGGGGTGATAGTCTTTGTAAACATCTAAGATCTCTCTAAATAAATCTTGAAGGGTGATCTTCTTTTTGGGTGAGTGTTCTCCTCCCATTTCCATGTTTGTACCTACATACATGCCTTTAGTAAGCCAAGGACAAAAAAAGTTAGATTGGATGTGTGGCAGCCCTCTCACTTTACATCTCTGAACCTCTTCTTTTTTCTCTCTTAGGATTGCTCGTTGCACTCCCTTACTCCTTTCAATATTTTTTATCTCATTTTCATTAGAGTTTGAATAAATGGTGACATTTCCTTGAGTCTTTGTAAGGGTTGGTAGAGAGATATGATTTCTCTATTAGCTTGTTACAATCTTGATCCATTTGGGATATTTTTGAATTCTATTTTCATTGAACCAATTGTAACCTAAACATAAATTACCAAAGTCCATGGGCAATACATCACAGCAAAACTCTTAATAAATTCCATGCCAAGTGTAGGGAGCCTTTATGCATTTAGTAATTTGGTATCTCTCAATTGTTATGGATAACACTTTGGTCTTTAGGCATCC
Organism: Capsicum annuum; assembly: GCF_002878395.1. Lineage (NCBI taxonomy): Eukaryota > Viridiplantae > Streptophyta > Magnoliopsida > Solanales > Solanaceae > Capsicum > Capsicum annuum. The sequence goes on from NW_025891094.1 coordinate 237,323, forward strand.
CTGATTACTTCACCGTTGAAGGTGTCATGTTATTAATATAGCATAAATAACTTAGAACACGCATGAATCTCGGAATCCCATAAATTTCCACCTCCTCTTTAAAGACTTGCATTCTCAAATAAACATTATAGATCATTCTATACCATTCCAACACATAAAAGAACTTCATGTATCTTTTTAATGAACTCCACACTAAAATGGATCCTTTTGTAAGTTCCCATTATCTCAATAGTTTACCTTGAAGGTACTTAAATGTATTATGGTTTGCTTAATAATTCTCATATTATAACTATTAAAGAATCTATCAAATTTCTATTTTCTATAAAGATACTCGTCGAATCCCACTCTTTTCAAAAATAGGAATTGGTGATCTTTGAAAATCATGATTGGTACTATACCCTTCTTATCTACCATGTCTTAAAAAAGAAACAGGTGCTCAAGAAAGATCATGACTCCTACTATACCCTTCATAACCACCTTGGATTCCATTTCAAAATGAGTGAGCATTAGAAAAATAAAGATAAGAGGTTATAAGGAGATTACAATTTGCATTATTTCCTCTATAGGTTGGACAAGGTCCATAGAAGTAGGTGGTATAACTCTCATCATCTTCATACTTGGCGTGGGAAGTGGACGACTCTTTACATTCCCTATCAAATTCATAAGAACATTAATACGCTCTTCATTCTCACTATATTCACCAAGATATATTAATCTTTTTCTCCTTCTTAATGATGGCTCTTATCCCCACACAACTCTTTATAATAGATATATTCATAGCATTAATAAGTGTCTTGTCCATTATAACCATAGTCCTTATTACTACAATCATAGTCTTATATGTTATAGTACATATTTCTAAGGCTATCAAAGAAACCACCTTATAACTCAAAGAACCTACAAAAAAAAACAAGCTTGGTGGCAAATCTCCTCACCAACACTCAAAAGAATCTCACCATGATATGCATTATAATTAGAGTGACTGATGTGAAAGGCTTGTTATACTCTAGTGATAGTTGAAATGTTGATTTCTAATCTCGATTAGAATAGATTATTGTTCATTAGAATAACAGTTGATACAAAACAAATAATGATATGAAAGACAAAATAACTACGAGAACAGAGAGAAAATCCTATAAAAAAACAAGGCAAGAAAATGGAATTTAAAACAAATTAATCAACTAATAGATCAATTACTAGTCCTTAAGTAGTGTTTAAGATAAAAAAAGAAATTAGAAATCCAGAAAAGGAAATAGCAAATAGAAAAGAGAAAATAAATCAATTTTAGAGTGATTGGGGTGCACCCAAGTAAGATATGGCTGCATATGGCATCCACCTTTTCATATTGTCTTCGAAGGTCACTTATCAGTGAATCCGGAATGACTTGCTAAGGTCAACTACATGACAAGGTCATAGCCTTTGGGAATAGGTTCCTGGAGTAGATGGATTGTTCAAATTCAACTTGTAGTCTAAACTTGGTCTTTTTGGGGTCCTAGTGTACTCCTTTTCCAAGAATATGCCCTTTTTTGTTGGATATTCCTATGTAGAAATAACTTTTCTTCTTTTTTCTCTCTCTTTCTTTGATCAAACAGTACACTTTTGTTGAATATACAACTTGAAGATATGAATCTCTTGCGGAAATTAAGAACACCAAATTTTTCCAACTATTTTGTTTTGACTTGGATTTACATGACATTTTAAATGCAGGATATTTTCATCATAATGAAAACTTTACAACCACCATTAGACTTCAAATATTCACCCAAGTTTCAATATTTTTCAACCAACTTGCCTTTCTTCAAGCTTCAAGAATGGAAATGGTGGATTTTGGAAGTTTCTCAAAATTTTACCAACTTTTACATCTAATTTACTCTAATGCATAGAACACTTTTAGGATAATTTCAACCTTTAATTCCTATCCATTATAGATCAAAGAACTAAATTTATTCAAATTCAATTTCAACAAAGGGGTTTTCTCCAAATCTTCTACAAACTCACCCAATTTCTCCAAATCTTCTACAAACTCACCCAATAGATTAAATCCAACCTAAATAATATTAGATGGACAAATCTAGTGTAGAAAAACAAAGATGACTCAAAATTCTCAAATATATTTCTGACATTCTGGATAAAAAACGTCTTTGGATTCTTTTTTTCTCCTCTTTTAATTTTCAATATAACAAAATCCAAGAATGAATTTGTGGGAACAAACTCAATCTCGGCTCTAATACTAAATGATAATCCACCAAATGAGAAATGAGAAATAAATGTACAATAACTAAAGAAATAATAAAATTAAAATTTGTATGAAATCAAAGAATAAAATAATAGAGATAAGTAGATAGACATAATAGGATAATAAAAAGGAAAACTAAAGGATATAATAAATCATACGACCTTTCATACGATTACCACAATAAACTAAACACATACGAAGATATAAACAATAATCAAACACCCGATCAACTAACATTTCTAACTACAAATCAACAATAGGTTTCCAAGCACTCGTGATCCATAAGGAGTCACACTTAATGTAAAGTATCATAAAAAAACCAAAGAAAAAAGCTAAGATTACTACTGTTTATTATGTATATGAGCCCAAAAGTGACAAATTTTCATCAAAAAAAGTAACTTGGTAACTTTTTCCCACATGCCAACATAGATATCCATCCGTTCTTATAGATAAAGAATGCAGGAACCATCTATGGGTGCACGTTTGTCTCCTATTGGCATAGGTTAATTGAAGGTCACTTCAGAAGTCTTCAAGGCTCTATTTGACCCTTTAATGGCCCTCAACATTATTTTAAGCACTAAGCCCTCAAAAACACTGCTTAAATAGTATTAAGATGGCTTGAAAAACATCTAACTTCATCAATAATCATTTGAATGTTTGTAGTCCTCAGTCTTTACTCCTTGTTGAGGTTTTCAAATGAATTTGGCTCTTGGCTCCATGCTATACCCTATACTTTGTGTTAAACTCTTGGGAACTTAGAAAGGATTCCCCAAATATATTTTTTCCTCCTATATATGACCATGTATTGGGTCCCTTTGTGTTGGCCTAGTATTATAGTCATAAAAAGTTCAACATAGATTTTGCTTATATTAAAATGACTTCATGTAATTTCAATAACTCCACAAGGTAGAGCCTAGCATTATTTTTTGCTGAATCTTAGTGTTAACTAGTAGCAAATAGGTTGACTTGGCCATTCAGTGCATGATAACCTAAATAGAATAATGTTATCGTCGAGTGTGAGGTTACTATTTCATGAACTCCATATTCACCACTTCTTAATTCTAATTAGGAATTGTTATATATGGAAGCATACCACTAGGACTCTAGTTCTAAACCTTAACTTGCTGACAATTTGGACCCTTAGCCAAAAATTCAACAATAGTTTTCTTCATTCCATACCACCAATAGACTTCTCATAAGCCATGCTATATCTTAGTAGTTGTTGTATAAATAGAATAGCAAGAATTGTGAGCTTCTGTTAGCATCAAATGACTCAAGTCATCATATCTGGATTAGATAGTCTGACCTAATAGCAAAGAGCACCATTTCCTACTTGGGTGAAAACCTCAACCTTCTGACTCTAGATAGCTTCCCTCAACTTAAGAGAGATAGGATAACTCTCTTGATTTTTTTTCAACTTAACATCAATGAAGATTCTAAACCAGGCTATGACCTTCATCTTAATTAACCGGCTCAACTTCCACTATAGCCAACATGTGAACCTTACAAACTATATCTTTCTTCTTATCATGTACATAACCTTAGAAACTAACTTTTTATTTTTATCCTTTACATACACAACACTTTCCACTGATAACCTGCTAAATATGGAATCCCCTTCATTGGTTTTACCTAAGTGGTACAAAACACACATATCATAATTCTTTAAAAACTTTAGCCACCTCTTTTTATCGATATTTATATCTTTCCTGATGAAAAAATACTGAAGTCTCTTATGATTTGTGAGCACATAAATATGAACCCATAAAGATAACACCACCAAACCATTAATGCAAAACTACTACTACTCTCTGAAACTTGTGAGTCGGGTAATTCTTCTCATGAGGTTTGTATTATCTAGATGTATATGTTATATCCTTCATTTGTTCCATCAACATACAACAAAGAACCACTCTAGAAGTATCATAATAAATAAAAAATCCATGTGAACCCTCTAGTAGAGTTAAATCTATGCAATGGAAAGACAAGTCATTAATTCCTTAAAACTCTTCTTGTAAGAATCAAACCACTAAAACCATTATTTATTCTAAGTCATTCTGTACATAGGAGAAACAATAGAGAAAAATCACGAAACAAACCATCTGTAGGAAATGGATAAACCTAAGAATCTCTTAATACCAGATAGGGAGATAGGTCAAGGACAATTCTTAACTGCATCAATCTTTTAAAGATCAAACTGAATGCCACCATCAGAAATAATATGACCTAGGAATGCTACTAATTTCAAAAAAATCACACATACAAAAAAAAAGAATAACTAATATTTTTTATAGTATACAACACAGTTCTCAAATGGTCTACATGTTCATCGATAATTCAATGTTAAATAAGAATGTCATTAATAGGGACAATGATAAAAAGATCCAAGTACTTTTTGAACACCCTATTCATTAAGTACATAAAACTTTTAGGAGCATTCATTAGTCCAATAGACATCATAACAAATTTTAAGTAACCGTACCAAGTTCAAAAATCTTTCATTTGAATGTCAAATTCTCTAAATCTGAGTTGATGATAGCCAGATCTAAGGTCTATCTTTAAGAATTAATTAGCGCCCTAAATTTTGTCAGGAAAGTCCTTAATCCTTGGAATAATATACTTATTTTTTATTGTAACTTTGTTTAACAAATGTTAGTTGATGTTTATTTTTAGAGAACCAACTTTCTTATGAACAAAAATAAATAAGGAAACCATGGAGAGATGTTGGACCTAATAAGACCCTAGTTTAAGAGTTCTGTCAACTACTTCTTCAATTCTTTAAGATTAGTTGGAGCTATTCTATAGGATGGGATTGAGATCATTCAGATATTAGGAGTGGATCTATGCAAAAGTCAATTTCTCACTTGAGGGAAATCTCATGTAAATATTTGAGAAACATTTTTAAGGAATCATTAACCACTAAAATTGACATAAGAATTAGGATCTGAAATTTTGAATCTTTAACCCAAAAAAGATGATATATGTTCTCTTTAGAAATTATTTTTCTTGCTTTAAGTAGGAGATACCTATAAATTCTGAGGTAATACACTTCCACTCTATAAATGGCTCATTGGAACTAAAAGTGGACAACTTTACTTCAACAATCATTTAAGACATAACAAGAGTGCAGCCAATTCATTCCTAGAATAATATCAAAACCCATTACGTATAACTCTATAAAATTAAATATAGTGACTTTATAATAAACTAAGATCGGGCAAAATACTACCTAAAGTAGATACTACTAATGGTTCTGAGAGAATTTTAGGGCTAACACTAAAGTCTCCGACTATATAAGGAGTTACCGAAAAAAGTGTGGCTCCAAGATATAATAATATATAAACGTAAATATTAAATCATACGACAGACTAATAACTAAATTAGGAGAAACATACTAATCCTGTTGGGTTTGAAAGGTATATGACCTGTTTTCACATTGCTTGCCTTTACACTAGATGAGGCACCTTGTTGAATCAATTGACCTACTTGAGTTTTTGAAGACTTAGACTATCTCAAGTGTTGAGTATCTCTACCTATATATGAAGACACTAGATAGTACCATAATATGTGGTCTGTCTTTGTACACTTAAAAAAAATATCACTATAATACAAGATAATCATCCTTTTTGTTCCTACCATACATTATTCAAATAAGGTTTATACAATAATTATTCATACTACCCTGGGAAACAAAGCCTGGTTCTCTATCCCTGTTATATTTATTGATCATAGGAACTGGTAAATTAGCAAATGATAGGGTTGGAGCTAAAGATTTCTTGTAAAATTAAGAATATTTACCATAATTTGAACTCTACTATAAGAAATTAAAGCTACCTCATCTGCCCCTTTTATTCTCATTTTTCTTGACCTTGATTCTCTCTTCTTTAATCTATTAAACATAACGCATCACCCTTGAGATGTCTATCTAAGTAACCGATTTAACATTCTTATACTTTGCAAGCTGGGTAAACTTAAGAGATACTCTTTCACACTCATGTTCACCTACCTCAGGTTAATGATCTAGTAACTTTGATTCCCCTATTTTAAGTACAAAAATCCTATCCATGAAATCGGCAACTTTTTCATCCTATTTTTATAGGCCATCATCTGTATATCTATCCTCTTTCCATTATTTACACAAAATATGGGCCACTATTTTTTATTGATAAGAAGCAAAGTAGCACTTTTGACTGTAGTGAAAAACATAATATTAGTGACCTTTTAAAAATATTGAAGAACTCCTATAGTTCCCTATCATCCTTTGAGCAAAATAATTCTGGCGGGGGGGGTCATCTAAGTGCAATCCCAAATCCTAAATGCTACAATACTAGATCTTAGATAGACTGGTGTTATAACCTATTGGTTAGTATAGTGGTCATGGCTGGAGCTAGCGCCATCAAAGCAGTCCTAAACTCAATAATGTGAGATGTGTTTATTCCAAGGATATATATAAGACTCCATAAAATTTTAATTATTTTATTTTTGACCTTTATCTATGGAAAATATTGATTTTTGAATTGCGCTGAGTTTAAGGATGTAAAAAAGGCATTTAGGGAAAGTTTCAAAATCTATAGAAATGGTTTGGGGTTATTTTGGGGCCTCGACGAAGTGAGGATCTAAGATAAGGCCGTGTCAAAGAGGTTAACCTCTGCAATATCTATGTGGAAAGTGGATAACCTCTACGATAACAGCATACCAGGATAGTGTTTTAAGTATGTCAATTTCTTTTACTTGGGTTAGGGGATTTTGGTCTTTTTATCTCTTGTACAACTTTTAAAAATAAAATAAGGCTCTTTTCCTTAATACTCAAATATCAAAATCATCCATTCTCTCTAAAAACTACAAACCCAAGAATATTCAAGGCTTTCAAAGTGCATTCTATATCCGAGCTGTATACTTCAAATTGACTTCAATTTCTTATTTTTTTTAGTCATGTTTCTATTCCTAAAACTTTAATTTTACATTTTGGCACTAATTGAATCAATTTTTATGATTTAAATTATCGGTTTTGTGATTGGGTTGAGGTTCTTTTATTGTTACTGATTGAATTACTTGTCCCATATTTTGAATTCATTATTCATTCTTAAGATTAATGTTTTTGGGACTGAATTGGTACATTACTTAAATGGTTTTAATGAGGGACATGGGTTTCCTCAAATTTGATGAATTTTAGCTTTGAATTCCATTAACATAACCCACTTTGTAAATTTGATTTATTTTATGAATAATTGTCTTGTTTAACTTATTTTTAAACCCAATGCATAACATTAATGGATAAATGGATATTAAAATGGATGACCATCGTGTCCATGGTTAGGATTTTAACAGAAACTCGGGAGTTAATGTTATTATATGGATTGGTTTGGCATGTTAATTTAGCTTCCAAGCATATAGGTATGACAATGCCATGTGGTAAATGCCTTTATGATTGACCCATGGCTTAATGGTTAGAATTATATGCAAATTGATTTATATTTAGTCTTAAAGAAGGTCGTGTAGCTCACCGTAAATGTGTATGGCCCGAGGGGTCAAACATCAGAAACCATATTTTCCGGTGTTGGGAGTCTATATGACCCTATGCTTATATACACTTGATATATATATGTATATATATATATTCGATTGATATTTCCCATGGTGGCTTATGTTTTCAGTCAGTTTTTTCTCAGTTTGTGTGACTATCATGCATTGGATACCTTTGAAGAAATAGAGCTGAACCTATATAGAAATGGGGGCTTTTAGGGCAGATCAAGCGACGCAGTCCAGGTTAATGATTTCAAAACACTCATGTTCATGAGCCTTAACCTATCCTAGTATCCAATATATATGTATATATGAGTGTGTGCATATAATTTTTGCTAATTTTATGTATGGAATTATATTATCATTTTCCCTATGTTACATGCTAGTTCTTATCCCACTGACTGTCCTAGGACACTACATAATTTTACTATGTCAGTTTCAAAGACTTTTTTTTAGTCTTGTTCATCATTAGGTGGACTATCATATTTGTTGAGTTATTGTAAAGTGGTGAGCTTCCATCATTTGGAAGACCTTATTATTTCATTATTTATTCTTTATTGTCATAGTAGTTTTTGAATATTTTCTTGGGTAATTGTTAAGGGCATTTCCTAACAGGATACAATTCTATTTTTACGCACTTTTATGGACAAATATGGGTTTGTTGTTGTTTGAATCTTAGTCTTGTTTGGATCTATTTATTCATCTTCTTATTGTCATCTAATTTACTTCCATATTATTATTATTATTATTATTATGCTCTTGATGTTAGGCTAAGGGGGTGGTCTCTGATCCATCGTGGGCTTGAGACACACGTCACGGCCAAGCTTGGGGTTCGATCATAATAAGCTTTGTCTCAGAGCATGGTTTATGGTCGTTGGTTTTCAATAAATTCATATTGAGTAGAGTTTTTTTTATGGGTTTGTAGTGCTCCACACTTATAATGAAGGGATTACAAGGCATTTCTGAATGTTTTCTTTTATGTGTTCTATTTTGGGCTATAGAGTCTAGTGTTATGAAACTTCTCTAATTCCTAATTTCTTTGTGTTTCATATCATGGCTCCCTAAAGATCTGACATTTGTATAAACTCTACTTGGAACTCTGTCCTCCTACCCGAGGATAATTTTATGGGACTCGTCCTGCGTAGGGGTAGCAGACTTAGTTTAGGGTGTCCACTTCTAGTTGGGCCACCTAGATGGAGTTCAACCTTTCCCCACTAGTCCTGCTCGGGCTAATCCGGGTGGTAATTCTTATGATCAACCACATCAGAAGGACATTCCTAATATGGAGCTCTATTGATCTATTAATTTTCTTACTTAGATGGTGACATCTTAGTCTTATTAGTCAAATCATATTGTTTTTGTTTCTCCTTCATCTTAGGTCACTCGAGTTGGCCAGTTCATGATTTTAAATCCCCTAACCTTTAAATTCTCGAAGGTTCAGGAGGATTCTAAAGGGTTTGAGGATTAGATGGATAAGATTCTTAGAGTGATGCATGCTACTGATTCTGAAGGTGTAGATGATGTGGCATATCAACTAAAAGATATATCTTATTAGTTGTATTAGATGTTGGAAAAGTTGAGGGGTGATGATGTGGAGTTGATATTATGGGATGAGTTTTCAGGTGCCTTTCTTGATTTTTTCTTTCTTTTGGGGCTGAGGGAGGCTAAGGCTGAGGATTTTATGAATCTAAAGTAGGGTAAGATGAGTATGAAAGTGTATGCCTACAAATTTTAGTACATATCTCATTATGTGCTTGAATTTATTTCTAGCTAGAGATTTAAAATGAGGAATTTTGCTTCTGGGTTTTCTTGTGACTTAGTATTTGAATGTAAGGCAGCATTGTTAAACAAAGGCATAGATATCTCTACGCTTCTGGTTTTGGTCCAGCAGAAGGAGAATGAGAATAAATTAGATAGAGATGGGAAAGAGATAAAATAAGAATTTTAGATATTTAGAGTAGGGTAGAGGTCATATGATTATTAGGATAGATGGTAGACAGTGGTTCAACAAGTATAATTAGGGTAATTCTTATTCTTTTACTAGTGCTCCATATCCTAATCCTTCGGTTAATGGTCATTTTAAGTCTAGCAGTGGTCCTAAGGCATAGGGTGCCCAGTCTCAGGTTAGTGGAGCTCAATCAGCCTACCTTATCCTTCTTGTCAATTTTTTGGGTAGTCTTACCAGGGAAATTATGAAGAGGGGAAAATTAGTAGTACAATTATGGTTAGTTGTGTCATATGTAGTGTGATTGTCCTTCAACTAGGGTTCCCACTAGGGTAATAAAGTTTTGGTTTCCATAAAGGGTTCTACTTTTTGTACCGGCATTGGCTGGAATAATCTCTGTGTACTTCCTACTCATCAGGAGTCTGATTCATCTCTAAATGTTGTCACATGTATTTTACAACTCTTTTCAAGTGATGTTTATTGTTTGCTCGATCTGGGTTTTACCCTTTCTTATGTTACCACTTTTGTGCTTCTGCATTTTGGTTGTGGTCCTGATAATATTTCTTACTCGTTCTCTATTTCTGCTTCTGTAGGTAAGGGTATTATTGCTAGAAAAATCTATAAGTGTATTGTAGTGTCTATTTTTCATGGAGAGATAATGGTGGATTTGATAGTACTTGATATGGAGTATTTTGATGTTATATTAGGAATGGATTGGCTTTATTCTTGCTATGCTTCTCTGGATTATAGGACTCAAAAGGTCAGTTTCCAAATACCTAATGAACAGTCATTAGAGAGGGAGAGGAGTTCCTTAGTGCCTAAACGGAGGTTTATCTCCTATCTTAGAGATCAGAAATTGATTAAAAAAGGGTGTTTATATCATCAAGTTTGGGTTAAAGTTTTTGACTCAGAAATTACTTCTTTGCAATATGTCCTTGTGGTTAGTGAATTTCTCAAAATTATTCTCTATAATCTTCTAGAAATTTATACAGTTAGGGAGATAGATTTTGGGATTGATGTTGTCCTTTTTCCATTCCTCCTTATAGAATGGCTTTAGCTCAATTGAAGGAGCTAAAGGAGCACTTAAAAAATCTTCTTGATAGAGGGTTCATTCATCCTAGTGTTTCGCTATGAGGTACTCTTGTTATTGTTTTGCAAATGAAAGATGCACTCTTCAGAAGTGTATAGACTATCATTAATTGAATAAGGTGACAGTGAAAAATAAGTACCCTATAAGTAGGATTGATGACATTTTTTACCAGCTTTAGGATGCTAAATGATTTTCTTAGATTGATCTTTACTAAGGATATCATAGGTTGAAAATTTGGGAGGTTGACTAATACTCCGAGCTCATGAATTGAGTTCTCAGGTAGTTTTTTGATTTTTTTGATATTCTTCATAGATTACATCAAGGTATACTCTAAGAGTGAGGAGGATCTTGCCAATCACCTCCGTATTTTGTTATAAACCCTTAAGGATCAAAAGTTGTATGTAAAATTTTCAAAGCGTGACTTTTGGTTGAATTTTGCAACATTTATTTGGCTAGTGGTATCTAGTGAGGGTGTCAAGGTGGATACCACCTTTATAGGCCAGTTCTTATCCCATTAGGGTGCTATATCATTTGATGATGTAGGGACTGAAAAATATTCTATTACTCTTATACAGGGTAAGATGGATTAGCACATCGGCTGAGTTTCTTTCAAGTGTTAAGCATATATCCTTTGGATGGACTTATCATTTCATTATTCTTTCTTTATTGTCATAGTACTTATGGATTTTTTTTGGTCATCCTTGGGGGAATGTCCCGACTAGATGTTATTCTGGTTTTAGAGACTTTCATGGAAAGAGGTGGATTGGATGTTGTCTGACTTTTAGTCTTCTTTTGAGTTATTTATTCATCTTCTTACTAATGCTTAATTGTCTTTCACATTACTATTATTATTATCATTGTGCTCTTGAGGTTAGGCTATGGGGGTGGTCTCCGGTCCATAGTACGACTGAGACAACCATCACAGCCAGGCCTAGGGTCGAGTCGGGATAGTCTAATAGAGCTGGTAATGTATGTTTGTTTTGTTTCTTGTTACATTGGCTCTTCTGGGAGGCATTTTCTATAAAATAATAGTGTAAAATTTAGAAGAAAATTTCAATAGAGTTCACACTCTACCATATGATATGAACATGAAAGATATCAAACTTCTTCAAGCATATTTTAAAGCATCTCATTGATAAGTGTGGCATGCTTCACACCCATGAATAAAACTCTACTTTACATGGTCTGAGCCACAGTAGGACACTTTAAATCTAATTCTGTGGTACCAACATTTTCATGACCTAAGATTGCCCTCCAGTGGTAACAAAATGTTTGTAGTAATAAGTGACCCCAAGTTAATCCATGGCCTAGCATTACACTATGAATACTGAAACAAATTGGAGATCACTGATGCATAAAGTAACAATCTATAATACATTTTCGGCCATAAGTCTAAGTTACAATATTTGAATAAAACCCATAAAGCTAAAATATAATTTGGTTGATTGTCTGAAAAACTCTAGACAAGATATGTTGTTGGAAAAAGCCCCCAGCAAAACTCTAACTATGTAGATATGATCCGAAATCGTACTAGCCTCAAGTAGATATTGGACATCGAAACCTATATTATAAAAAAATATAACACAAAGAACTATGCTATTATTACTTTGAATATACTAAGTATGTAATATGTGCATTACCTAATATAAGTTGAATAAGATGGAAATAACATAATATACTGAACATGAAGTAGGGATGCAAAATAATATGTAATGAACATGCAGTCGTATAACAGGATGAACAAGCTAAATACAATGTCATACATATTTCTTAATCAAAATCATGAATTATGGGAGCTACAATTAATCGACATAACCTAATGTAAGCTAACTGGTGTCTAACCTATAACCAAGTTAGAAGGATGTTAAATACGGTTCTTCAGATTTCTTTAGTTTGTGTAACTAACATGCACTGGGCCTTTTCGGTGTGGAAGCTAGACCTATATAGCCCGTGGATATTTTTAGGACCGTTAGAGCTACACAGTCCTAGTTAATAATTTAAGATTGCATATTTAAACCTTGTTCCTGATTCTTATATCTTATATTTAAGTATATAAATGTGTGCATTTTTTTGACTGGTTTTTGACATGGAATTATTTTATTATTTTCCCTGAGTTTGATGTTATCTCTCATCCCACTAACTATCCTAGGATGGTATATTGTCTCATAATATAGGGTCCTAAGACACTTCTTTTACTGATATGCAGTGTTAGGTAGATTAGGACGTTCATTTAGTAGTTATGAAGTGGTGAGCCTACATACTCAAGAAGGCTTTGTAATTTCCATATTTTTTTATTTTGACTCAGTACTTTTGGATGTTTTCGGATGGTCAAGGAAATGTCCCGACCTGTGTATTATCCTTGTTTTAGAGGCTATTGTGTTCATATATGGGTTGTTTGGTTATTGTTTTGACTCTTAGTTTTATTGTTTCATTTATCAAACTTTTTATTGCTATTTACTTGGATTCTACATTGTTAGTATGATTATTATAGTGCTTTTGAGGTTGGGTTAATGGGGTGATCTCCGATGCATGGTGGAATTCAGATACGGCCAGGCCCTGGTTTGGGTCGTAACAACCTTTCCAATTGTATGAACATGGACTGACGTGGATCTAATAAACTAATGCTCATACATTATAAGGTATCGAGCCTAGCTTGATGGTTGACTCTTTACAACCTATGGTGGCACCATAGTTTTTGGACTTAGGGATTTTTACTAAATGACTCAAGCTCACTAACTGGGGGGCCTTTATTCATATGTCGGCTCGGTGCTAAGTACTACTCCCAACTGAATTACAATTGACAACTAAAATTCTTAATAATATTAATGTTCTTAAGACTTAAAATAAGTACTAGTATGAAGAATTGAAATAATAAAAACTAAAGAATGAATATCACAAATATATGCATGAAATACTACGTTACTGAGTGTTCATAACCTGCCATCTATGAGGAATGAAGCTACTATGATAGTTCTAATAAACTGAATAAAATAAGAGATTTTATAAGTTAAGTCATAGAATTATATGTTACATTATTTAAATATGTGTTGGAATTAAAATTCTAATGCCTAATATTTGATGTTTCTTGAGCTAAAAAATACTATAGAATTTAGGATTTATGCTCGTTTGAAATTGGCTAGAGAAAGATAATTCACATAAAAGTAATCGTTAAAGAAGGTTTAAACTTGGATAAAAGCTATGAGTTACTTGTGGATATAATATATGTCCAAATCATTTCTCATAATATCAAAAAACAAAAGTTTGACTCTACATGTACATAAAATATGACTATAATCTTTGATTAGATTTTTGAGGTGTTACAAAATTGCTGGTAACTGCCACAACATAGAATATCTATTGCACCGGTACAGTTGAAGTGGTAAAAGTTCCATTGCAGTGGAAAGTTTTCAAGATGAAGGATTTTTAGAATGCACATTATTTTTGTTGCTCCAAGTCATCTCTTTCTCCCGAAACATCAAAAAAATCCTATGTGCACAACCATGAAAGTTCAAATGCTATGGTTTATGAGTGTGGTTTGAAGACACACCTAAAGGGAATACAACCTTTTGGTTATTTTTCATATTTTCTCTTATTTTCATCATTAGTTCTTTACCATATCTACCCTATGTCATTTATGACTTCTTGAGACTAATAGATCCGTTACCAGACAGTTTATATGCTTTTTAGAGTAAATTTCTTAAGTAGAACTCTTCGCTGGTTCAAAATGTCCACTAGGAAAAATCTTTTGTAAGATAATCTTAGATGCAAATTTTGATAATACCAATAGCTCTATAATATTAATTTTAGGCAAAATGACCTTTTGTTTGGGTTTTGACGGACCCAGCTCATTTTGACCGATAATTGAGAATATAGGTGTTGGGCCCATATTTAGTCAAAAATCTCGGATGGACAATATGGTTTTGTTATCACATTCAAAATATCTGTATAAAATCTCGGATGTTCACATTCGAAATAGCAATATCCTCATACTTGTTTTGAGTATAAAATGAACCCTTTATCTGTATTTTGGCCATTTCTGGCTCATCCTGAAGGCCCATAAACCTTAAATGAGTGAGATAACTCAAATTTGAGTCATTTGGATCACTTGGGAGCTTGATTAAAATCATCAATCATGATTGTCGTCCGTATCAAGGTATGATTACACCCCTTTCCTGATGAATTTCTTTGTTTTTGACCCAAAGCCCAAAATAGCTTGAGGTACTGACTTTAGCCCTAACATAGCTTAGTTTTCACCTATTTCATGAGGATTATGTTTCCTTGATCCAGTATAGATGTTGGGTTGACCAATAAAAAGGGATTTCCATAAGTGGGACACTTGGGGTTTTGTTGTTGTTTTTGGACCCAAAGCATAATGGTGCAATATATGTATGGTTATTCTAGCATTGATGTGTAGATTATCATTTTGATAGTATGACAACCTTTTGGGATTGTGAAATAAAGATGAGCTTTTGGGGAATGATATCAGGATTTGCAGTTCGGCTTTTAGGTAGACTTCTGTCTGCACTTCTTTGTAAAATGATGTGTGCTATATATTATACATGAATGTTAATTTTAAGTTTTGTTATGGGTACAATGACTTGGTATTAATTAGTGAAGTTTGGGGATTAGATGAAGGTTTTGACTTGTAAGTAGAAGTTCTTAATACCTTTTTTGAATCCTTTTGACTTCTCCTGAGATTGAGCTAATATGTAGGTTGGATATCATATGATGCTTGGTTTTGGATGTGGTTTAAGTGTTGTAATCTTGGTTAGTAGGATTAACCTTAGCTGGGCAATTCTAGTGATCTTGAAACCATAATTTTATTATAGTTGACTTAAATGCCCTTGTTTCTAGACGGAATTCCTTTCTTAGGATTGGTTATGGCTTGCTGGACATCTAGAAATTTAACTAGGTACCTTAGCCTAGTTTTGGGTAAATTTCCTAATTATAGACATTTAGCATTAGAAGTGGGTTCTTCCGGCCCACCTTAGGCCAAGACATATGTTAGTCTTTCTGGACTTAGTATCGGATGTTAGCCCTACTTGAGACTATTGAGCCATTAGAATAAGTATACTTTGTGGCTTGGTAAATTGTGATAAATTTCACTAGATTAGATGGTATTTTCTATTAGACATGATACTTGGCCAATAGAGATGATGTCTGTAATAGTCCATAAGAATCTTGAAATGTTTCCATTTGATAGACACATGTTTAAAGAGGGAGTCAAAGGCATTTATTCACACTAGGTACAAAACATTAGCCATTTTAAGACCACAAGATTTTCAAAAATTTTATTTTTGGCCTTTCCAAGTTTGAAAATTAAATTTTTGATTTGAAATATGTTTAGGATGTTAAAAGGGTCATCCAGGAGAGTTTTAGAATTTTTAGAATAGGTTCAGGGTATTTTTGGACCTCTAAGGCAGAATCCCTCCACGATTTGGGTATGTCACAATTGAAGGACCTCTGTGGTACATAGCGTGTTATGGAAGTTAGCCTCCATAATACACACCGTGTCACAGAGGTTTTGTTTTCCTGTAGCCTTATTAAATGTTCAATGAGGCATTTTAGTTATTTCCTCGCTCCCCTAACACTCAATTCACGAATTAAAATCACCAAGAAAAGCAATATTTTCAGCATTCACTATCAGTTATCTCATAAAACTCATCCCTATTCCTAAGAACATAAATTCAAGCATTTTCAAAAGTATTCAACCATTGAAGGTCCCAATTCCAAGCTTCTTCTTCAAGAACTCAAGCAGTTAAGCTATGTGGGGGTATTCATCAATGGGTTCGTTAACCTAGTGCATCCCAAAAATCCATTTTATGCAAGTATGGACTCTTCATCCATGTTTACGAAATTTAAGTATTAAGTATGAATTTAATCAATGTTCTCTTACTAGTTTAAAGTCAAGCCATGCCCATATAGTATCCCTATGTGAATTATGTTACTACATAGTTTGAATTTAAATAACCCATATTATAGTTAGTTGACACTATGTTAATTAGCAATTCATGGATTGAACCATGTGAACATATTATCCTCCCAAGTTTATCATATTCCCATATTCAAATTCATGGATTTCGTCAGTTTTAGTGAAATGTAGTATGTTTTGTCTCATTTAATCATGAATTTTCTTACAGTTTTTTAAATGATGTTATTATATTTAAAGTATCATTTAGTGCTTGAGGGTTATGAATTCCTAATACCTATATGTATTTACTTGTATTCTTTTTCAAGTTACAAATTAGTCATATCATTATTGTATTATCATATTCAGATTACCATGTTCATGCTAAGAACTTATTAGTATAGTACCATATCATGTTAAATGAATAATAATTCCAGTGTCATTCCGTTGGGGGTAACACATGCTGTACTTGTTTTGATGATGAGTAGCTGACATCAAGGGACCACATACCTCGATGTTCAAGGCAACAGTACAGCTAGCACGCATCTACACAGTTTTGTCCTCTTGTGTCACAAACTACACAGGTGCTGCTTGTACTATTTAGGACACATGGTCCTATAATATTTCAACACTAATAATCAATCCACTATAAATGTAAAAGGAGGCTTTTTTATTAATTAGTTTTTGAAAAATACAAAATTAAAGAAATGGGGAGAGGCAAAAACTCAATCCAGATTCGTGGCACAATTTTAGCTCAAGTTCTTATTTTGTAAGCTGAAAGAGTGAGCGTTCTTGAGTGAGTTCTTAATTGTAATTGAATTACTCAAGTGGTAAGAGCAATGATCTTTTACTTTTGATTTGAGAAAACATAGATAGAGTTACCTAAGGTTGATATTGGTTAGAGTTAATCAATATCAAAGTGTGTTCTTAGCAGAGTCGCTAAGGTAGAATTCTAGTAAAGTTATTAAAAGTTGGAGGAACCAAGAGCTTTGTTCATGTTCAATTCTATGATCAAGAGCTGGATTATAGTGAAGGTTTGGATGCTTGTGAGGGCAAGCCATGGTTTTTTATCCCTTGAGAAAGAGGGCTAATAGGTTAAATCTTTTGTCCTTTTACATTTTATGAACTTCTTTGTATTCCTATTTGGTTTACTGTGTTTTTGCTTGTGATTGATCTTGAGGTATCTGATCCCTCATTATGTGGTGTAACCTATAGGGTTTCAAAAACAAGTATCAGAGATGAAACACTCTAAATGTTTCACATCTAGATTGATTAGTTTTTGATGGATTCTGCAATTTACAACTAAACAACCTAGATTTACCGATCAGTATTTTGGGTGGTGGAAAACTAGGATATTTTGACTTTATTATGGCTGAGGAAAGTGAACTTATGGATATAATTTTTTATTGTTCTCATTTTAAAGGTAATGAATTTAAAGGAGGAGAAATAACAAGAATGATTGTAAAAAGTAATAGAGAGAATGATGATGAAGACGAAAAAATTGAAAAGAATTACAAGGAAAAGAAATTGCTAGTTTGTGGTATAGGGCCAGATGAATACAATTGGATTTCTGTATATGAAAATACAAAAGAAATCTAGGACTGCTTGAAAGTAGCTCAGGAGGGAACAACAAATGTGAAGTATTACAAAGTTGACATGCTTACTAACCAGTATGAAACCTTCAACATGAAAAAAGGTGTAAAGCCCCAAATATAGTACCCAGAATGCAACACAGTGATCATGACACCGAAGGACCTCAAGCTAAACCATGACTAATACCTGTAACTAAGCCCTGAATAATATACTATAAACATGCAGAATATAAGTTATAAGTCCATATGGTTCAAAACTGAACTAATACTGAATATAAAATAATGTATGTAATGGGTTATAACAATACCCAAAACTGAAATAAACTGTTTGAAACATGTTGTAGTCTGAAAACCTCTAAACTGTTTGAAAACTATGGAGTTTATAGGACATGTCCCCAACTAACTCTGAACTACTATAATAATATAGTAATAAAATAATCATACTATCCTCGAATGATAAGGACTCACTGCTAGTCAGGCTACAGAATATCTGATCTACTAAGGATGCTCAGGAACTCGTGCTTTTAAACCTATGGTATAAAACACCATAGCAAAAATAGGTCAGTACTTTGAGTGTACTGTTGTGCAAGTGAGGTAGGCTAAATGCAAAGTATTCATATGCATGAACAATACTGATTAACTGAATATTACATGAACATGAAAATACATACATAAATACATAACTAAAATTGAGATCGTGATAACGCTAAATCGTGAGCTCTGAAAGTATAGATTTATTGATATCTGAGTACTAATACTGGAATACTAAATGACTAAGTCCACTAAATACTAAGAGACTGATGTTATTTTACTGATAGAGGAAAGACTATTTTGGAATGTTCTAATTATGAAGAACAAGTCTTGTTGACTCTATTAGACAGTCCTGAAATTGAATACTGATAAAATAAAGTTTGTATGATTAATATACTATTAATTGAGTTCATGATAACATAATTACTGAGTATCAAAACTGATAGCATAAGTGACTATATCTGACAGTCCTGATATTGATGGAACTAGCTGAGTTGACTATATCTAACAGTCTAGAATTCTGCAGAACTATCTAATAGTGAATGAATGTCTATATCTGATAGTCCTTATTCTTTAACTAAAACTATAGGAAGTAGTCATCTAACCGACATGCCCTTAATATACCATTATGGATGAGTTAGGATCCAATCTATTACCCCAATTTAAAGGGTGGCAATAACGCGCCACTAGTAAGGCCAAGCTGTAAGTGACCTTCATCTGATAGTGTCCCTAAAATAAAGTAGTGAGCCCCTCATCTATCAGTGCTTATCCACCTCATCAACCATTATATGATAGTGTTGATGACTCAACCTATGCTGGCTACATAATTCTGGAATACAAGGTTGACTTCTAAGAATCACACCCTCATTTGATAGTGTGTGTTCCCATCCTTGGGTTCACTCGGTGCTAATTTCTGCTCCTATCTAAATAGACACTGATCATGTATTACTGAACTGAAATAGACTTAATTAACTGAGTTCTATTAACTGATAAAATACTGCTGAGATTTGAGGACTGATGGAGAGTACTGAAGTTACTAAAACCACTGAGGTCACTGAGATTTCTGAGTAGGACTCGACGGATACTAAATTTACGGAGTTTTCTTGAGTTGTGTGACTGACTAAATTTTAAGGATCATGGATTGACTAAGAGTATCATAACCAATATCAATAATTCAAAATAAAATAATTTGGGGATTTCATGAAGCACATGGTTATCATAGTCTTGTACATGAATGGTATTGCATATAAACATGTCATACTTATATAAACATAATATCATGGACATTCTCTCAAGCATTCATAATGCAAACAATATCATAGAAGTCATTCTTGGTCATAGGATAAAGCATGCATCTGTCACTTGGATCACAATTAAGCTATAATGCATAATTTCTATTCTCTTAGGCATTTTATCAAATACCTAGGATGCATGACATAGGGAATAGGCATGACCATCAAATTAATACAAAAAAACTCAATATTTAAACTCAATTTCACAAGTTTCAGACCACATACTAGCATAGGTTCATGAATAACACATAAAGATCCCAACTTGGGAATCATACAATCATAGTGACATGAACATAATGAAACCATAACAAAATAATCTTAATACACGATTTAAAACTTGATTCTAGGGCTTCATGGATGAAAGGATTCCATGAATGAACACTGTGCATACCTTAGTTATTGATTCTACGTAGATTGATGGAGAGATTCTTGAATTTGAGTCTTTGATTTGATTCCCCAATTGAAAATCCTACCTTGTTCTTGAGTGAATATTCAAAGAAACAATATATTTTGGGTGAAATATGGCTTAATCATGTGTTATTAGGTTTAAATAAGGGTGAAAAATTGACCCTTTTAACCCTTGGAGGTCAATTTATGATTACCCTCTACTCCTAAACTAGATTCATTATGAGAATATAGAATGAGATGTTCTTTTCATGAAAGTCTAGGGATTCATAGTGTATCTCCCCCTTGGGATGCTATGTCCCTCGAAGAATACTTACTTGGCTGAGTCACTGAGGAAACTTAAGTGATGCTCAAGGCATCTACAAGCTAAGTCTTAAGTAAATATCTGGGATCTGAAACTGAGGTTTGATACATGAACTCGGCTGAGCTTGCACCTATCTAGTTGGTTCATCTTAAAATGGATACATTAAAGACGCTTAAGATAGTGTGTCTAGATAGAAGGGATGGAAACCCAAACTAATAGAACTTGTCTGTCTGACAGATAGACTGACTTTCTAGTTTTATGGACTAGCTCATGATGAAAACTTACAGTCGACTGGATCCTTTCTCTTGCACTTTTTCTACAGAGTTCTAGTGGCCTTACGGCGCAGGAAAATGTCGGCCTTGTCTAAACAAGACAACTGAATAAGAAAATCATTACTTGACTAATGTTTGGTAAGATAGGTTGAGGCCTATAAACACACTTTAAGATGAAATGACTAAGCCTCTTGCACTGCAATTGATATTACTAAAAAGCTTCCCATGGGTGTTGAACACAAGTGCATAAATATGCTTACTTATCTAATTAACTGAGTAGCTGATAGCTGAATATTAGACGTATATGACTGAACTGTACTTGATCTGAATAGCTGGACTGAGACTATAAAGTATTATACATAAAAGGTAATCACTGACTGGGTAACATAAGGTAACTGAGAAAAAATTTGGGAAGACGGTATTATCTGAGAATGAAAGAGCAAGGCGTATAAAACGGTTCTGAAATAGTCTGTAGACTTGTACGCTATGATCAAGAAAACTTAAAACTAAATTGAGCAGTTGATCTGATTACTAGACTGACACTATGAATGAGATTGTAACTAATAATATAACTGAGACTAATATTGGAACTGAAAATTGTGTTCTGATAACTGAAACTATAACTAACATGGTAACTGAGTTTTTGGATAGCCATGTAGTGAAGATCAACATAAGTCTTAAATCTGAATGTATACTCTTACATACACTCTATACTTTCCCAACTTCTAATTAAAACCTCTTTTTATCCCTTTACTGGCACACTAACATTAAATTCAAGCCTATTTTTATCACTACACCCTCATGTAAAATAAGCATGCAACAATCTTGTCTTAACATAAAACATCCACTCTCTCCCTTCTAAACAATTACATCACTACACTATTTTTACAAAGAGAGCTCATTGAAGGGTTAAATTAAGAGGACATGAAGCATGAATGGACACTAACTGAACTTGACACTTGACTGAAGCCTATGGAATAGAATATAAACATCAATGGATTCACCAAGAGGAATAAATTGAGGATATGTATAAAATCGTCTGATTTAACGAATCAGTAGAGGCGTAGCATAAGACATGGAAGCTGAGTATACTATAAAGTGTGACATAAGTACATGAGTCATGAGATACATGATCGGAGTTTTGAGTTTTCTACATTCATGGGACATGATTTGAATTACTTAGGGAATAGAATTGAACTCCTTATGCTAGAAACTAGAATTGTACATGATTCTATGGAAAGCGTATAAATATAAGTTGTGTTCATGGAACTGAGATGTGAGGTAGGCGTAGGCATCATGCATACTGAAGTACCAAAGTTTACACTAAGATAAGGATGTGTTGGGAATCATCTTCCCTTACGCCTTTTCTATACGTACTGGAGCTACTACTAGAATCTGGGAGCCTAAATTGGTCACTTGATCAAACATCTCCCCCTTGGCTTTAAGCCATCATCATAAGTCTGTGAATACTTTACTAAACTCTGAACTGAACTGCAATCATCATCATATATTTACATTTTGTATGACACATGCATTGACTTACTAAACACATCATCTACTTCTGTTTCTTCATATACTACTAATATTGATTCTCCTAATTCATATCCATAGATTATACTTAATTTTAGATCAACCTTCATAAATTCTTGCTTGCACTGTTCAAGCCTACTGGTCTACCTTGGTACAACTATCCCCATGAACACATAATCTATTTAACTTGGATAATGTTATCCTAAGTCTACTACTACCAAACACCTGAGTTCATGCTTCTAACTCAAAGTCATATACTATCATAGAATTCTTAGAAGGGATCTGATGGCATATCTAATTTTGGGTTTGCAAATAAGTTCTCATGATCATGAATGAGACCTGTACAACTTTGGAACATAACAGAACTGATGGGATACTTTTGAGCCTTTGGGCAATCCCATAACTGTCTGTAGCGACTGTTTAAAAAAGTCCTAGGACTTTAATCTTCACTATTTCTGTTACTTTAAAAATAAGGAGAAGTGGACATGAGTGAAGCATGAGAAGAATTTACATGAGTTTCTTAGAGAACTTTTCTATTGCATCATCTGAGACATGAAAGAAGGGAAACTGTTCCTAAAACATCTCATAACCTCCTCCACATAATTATGGTGCACAACACACCCATGCACAAGACTCTACTAGATACAAATTTGCAGACTTCCTAGGACACTATTACACCTTAGGCTCTCATACCAAGTTTGTAATGCTCCAAATCTAGTACCCGGAATGCTACACGGTTCTCATGACCTTGATGAACCACAAGCTAACCCATTACTAATATCTATAATTGAGCATTGAATAATATACTGTAAAATATGTGGAATATAATATGTTTGTCAAAAAGGTTCAAACTGAACTAATACTGAATATAAAACAATGTTTGTAATAGGGTATAACAATACCCAAAACTAAAATTAACTATCTGAAACCTGTTGTAGTCTGAAAGCCCCTAAATTGTCTGAAAACTGTGTAGTTGATGTGACATGTCCCCAACTAACTCTGAACTACTGTAATAATAAAGTAATAAAATAATCAAGCTTTTCTCGAATGATAAGGACTCACAGCTATTTAGGCTACTGAACGTCTGATCTACTAAGGATGCTCGGGAACTTATACGTCTAAACCAATGGTATAAAACACCATAGAGCAAATATGTCAGTACTTTGAATATACTGGTACGCAGGTGAGGTAGGCTAAATACAAAGGGTTCATATGCATGAACAATACTAACAGACTGAATGTAACATAAACGTGAGAATACATACATTAATGGATAACTATAACTGAGATCATGATAACGCTGACAAATGAATTTTGAAAACATGGATTTACTGATGACTGAGTACTAATATTGGAATACTGACTGATTGAGTCTACTAAATACTGACAGATTGATGTTATTTTACTAATAAAAAAAATTGTTTTTGACAGTTCAGATTATGAAGAACTGGTCTGGTTGACTGTATCAGACAATCCTAAAATTTAATACTGATAACATGAAGTTTTTATAATTAATATACTATTAACTGAGTTTGTGATAACATGATTCCTGAGTATGAGTACTTATAACATGAGTGACTGTATTTGATAGACCTGATACTAATGGAACTAGCAGAGTTCCATATTGTATCTGAGTTGCCTATATCTGACAGTCTTAGTTTTGTAGAAATATCTTAGTTCTATTACTGAGACTGAATGACTGTATTTAATAGTCCTGATTCTATAATTGAAACTATGGGAAGTAGTCATCTAACTGATATTCCCCTAATATGCCATTATGCTTAAGTTGGGGTCCAATTAATAACCCCAACTAGAAGGGTTTCAATACTGTGCCATCGGTAAAGACAAGCTATGAGTGACCCTCATTTTACAGTGTCCCCAAAAGAGAATGGTGGGGCCCTCATCTGACAGTGCTTATCCACCACATCAAACCTCACCTAACAGTGTTAATGTCTCAACCTATAATGGCTACATAGTTCTGGAATGCAAGGCTGACTTCTAAGAATCATACCCTCATCTGACAATGTGTGTTCCCATCCTTGGGTTCACTCGAGGGTAATTCCTATTCCAATCTGAATAGATGCTGATCATGAATTATTGAACTGAACTATACTAAATTAATTGAGTTCCATTCACCGACAGAATTTTACTAAAATCTGAGGACGGATGAAAAGTATTGATATTGCTGAGACCACTGAGGTCACTAATATTACTTAGTAGGACTAGATTGATACTGAATTTACTGAGTTTTCCTGAGTCATGAGACTGGTCGATTTCTAAGGATCATGGCTTGACTGAGAGTATCATGAACACATAACACTGGATCTAGACACTCCACTAAATTATCAGGTACATGTACCCCCAGGACTCAATACCATGAAACTGATAGGACAAAACACTTCTTGAACACATGACCAATATCAACATTTTAAAATACATTAATTTGGTGATTTTAGAAAGCACATGGTTATCATAGTCTTGTACATGAATAGAATTGCATATAAACATGTCATACTGTCATAAACCTAATATCATGGACATTTCCTCAACCATTCATAATGCACACAATATTATGGAAGTTATTCTTTGTCATAGAGTAAAGCATGGATTTATTTCTAGTATAACAATTAAGCTATAATGCATAATTTCTATTCTCATAGGAACTTTATCAAACACCTAGGATGCATGACTTAGGGCATAGGTATGAACATCAAATAAATACAACAAAACTCAATATTTTAACTCAATTGAACATTTTTCAAACCACATACTAGCATAGGTTCATGAACAACACATAAAAATCCTAAATTGGTAATCATACAATCATAATCACATAAACATAATCAACCAAGAATAAAATATTCATAATACAAGATTTAAAATTTGATTCTTAGGCTTCATGAATGAAAGGAATCCATGAATGAATACTTTGCATACCTTATTTTTTGATTCTATTAAGATTTACAGAGAGATTCTTGAATTTGAGTCTTGGATTTGAATCTCCAATTGAAAACCCTAGCTTGTTCTTGAGAGAAAATTGCGAGAAACAATATATTTTGGGTAAAATAGTGTGGAATCATGTTTTATTGGATTTAAATAGAGGTGTAATATTGACCCTTTCAACCCTTGGATGCATATTTTAATTCTAAGAAAATTTCCCAGCCTGGACCATTGGCGCGACGTGGCGCTATTGCGCCATGTCATTGGAATTTGACAATTCTTAATTTTAACCAAGTCGTGATGTTCCAAAATCATGGAGGCTCACTGGAATTTGATAATTTCCATTTTGGTTGGCTCTGCAATGCGTTGATGGCTCAGGTGGCACACAGTCTTACAAAAAAGGCTCTAATTCCTCGCCCAGGTGTCGGATTTTGGCAAATTTGATATTGATGGAAAGCTTATTGAATTTCCCACATGAAAAAGGTAAATATCTTTAAAATACCACTTGTTAAAGTAGATTAATCTTTGAAACATGTCTTTAACATTTTTGGAACGATTTTTAAGCTTGGTAGAAATACGGGGTATTACAGATGGAGAGACAATGTAGAAAATTCATCCATGATTCACTTCCATCACAAATAAGCTACCCTACCTAGGATAAGTAATTACATTGTATGACCACATGAGGAAGATTCATGGGGTTCTGCCAAGATCTTTGGAAATCAAAGTTGATTATATTACTGAGGCAAGGAACACAAAAGCTCTCACTATGGATGAGTTTATTGGAAATTTAAAGACTCATGAAATGAAGAAGTAGTAAGAACAAGAGAAGGAAGTAAAAAAGGAAAAATATCTTGCATCGAGGGCACTAAAATCAGACTCTAATGAATAATACACCAATGTTGGCTATTTGGCAAAAACAATTATGAGAGTTTAAAAGAAAAGTGGCCAATTTTGAAAATGTGGAAGAAGTACAAAAAAGGGAGGCACTATGGAGGTTTGTCACAAATGTTAAAGTCCTGAGCATTTAATTAAGGATTGTTGAATGCAAAAATAAGACTGTTAGGAATATCTCAAGATTGGAGATAAAGAAGGAAAAAATAGGGACTGTGTCCTTGTAAAATTAAGCAAAAAGGCTACAACTGATTATGCAGTAAGGAAGGCTCTAGAAATATAGGGAGATTAGGAGATTCCTATAGTTAATCTAAGGAATAAAGGAAGTAGGAAAATATTTTTATGCTGGCAGTGTAGGATGAGAAAGTGACATTTGATTTCTTATTTGATTTATGGCAAAAATTGAAGATAAAGAAGAAAATGAGGTAAAAATTTCTTAAATTAAAGAAACCTTAGTTAATTACTCTACTAGAAAAATAAAAAATCTTGCCAATGTGTTGATTGAATCCATATGTGAAATGACTATTGAAACAAATGCTCTAGAAAAAAGGGTAGAAAATCAAGAGCTTTATTTTATAGCTTTAACCCTCCTAATACCTGAAACTGAGGAACAGGTTGCAAAGCTAAAATCTGAAAATCTAAGCTTAGTGAATCAACTGAACAAAGATAATAGTACTTATTCTTTAGCAAGTGGCATAATATATGTATATATACTAAAACTAATTTTACTGAGTGGAACCATAAGCGTCTGATAATCTGAATAAATATGATACTATATAAGTTTAAAACTCAATAAATTTGAAGAAGGAACTTGAATCACATACATTAACTCTGACTGAATTTCTATGAAGCCTCTTCTAATACTAACTATAGGTAGTCGAGACATGACCCCTATCTAACCATAAATAATACATAATGATAAGAAAATAAAATACATGAACTATAACTATCTTTAGTTCTCAAAATATACAAACTCATCACATGCTAGTTGGAACCTACTGACCCTGATATGAGGGATACATTATGAAACAATTGTAACAACAGACAAAAATATGTGATCACTACTTTGGAATGTAAACTTTGGAATGTACTGAGTATGGAGATGAGCACTAGTCATGAAAATACTTAAAACACACTTTAAAATTGAAGATGAGCAATCTGCTGAAATATGCATTTAAAACATGTTTGTACATAAAAATTATAAGGTGTAGTAAAAGTTCATGATAATGAGCTAAAATATTTTAGTAAGCTGGGAAGCGGTAGAAATATGAATATTATATTTAATCTCAGAATAAAGCTGACTATATTGTAAAATTATACTAAGGGTTATGTATGAATATAGGTTCTGAAACCGTGGAATGGGAACTGATGGAATGACTAAGAACAATCGAATGTTGTATGAAACTAATTTACCAAATATATGGTCATGCATATCTAAATTATAATATAAGCTGAACATGAAAATCGAATGCAAAACCAAGTATAAATATGTATGGAAATAATTTTAATAAATTGAATAACTAATATATTAAACACTTGGACAAACAAACCTGAATATAACATAATTACAATACTAAACTAGAAACTATGGGAGCTAAATATAATTGGCATACCCTAATTTGAGAAAAATTAGGGTCTAACATGTAACCCCAATTAGAAGGGTGCTAGTACCTTGCCAAGGGTACAAAAATTGCCCAGTGTGGATCCACTAGTTTGATGTCCTAAAGGACTAGAGAGTTAAGCCTAAACTTATGCGTGAACCCTAAGAGTGTTTCAATCATAAGCGAACAATGTTACCCCTCATAACCTACAGTAGCAATGTGGTCTTGATCTTACGAACTTCTATCAAAGAGTTTACCTAATTGACGGGGGAGTCGTCATCCTTTCGTTCACTCGATGCTAAGTGCTACTCCCAAATGAATGACTCTAAAGTTTAACTAAAATACAAACTGAATAACAATTTACTAATTTCATGAAATTCTAAAATTATTAATGTATACATAAGTAAATGAATCATGAACTCTTTAATTGATGCATGTTTAAAATCTTAGTATCGGGTGTTCATAACCCATTAGCATAGACTAATGCAATTGATCATATTAGTGGTAAAACTGACAATAGTATGGAAAATCATAATTAGTACTCAACATGTCAATAACAAATTTTGATATGGACAATGACGATTATCAAATGTATAGAAACACAAATATTATGAGGGAATATAATTCCATGGTAGATAATCCAAACAACTAAAATAAAGAGATGATAAATTCATATTCAACTTGAAACTCTTTACAAATGGAAAAGGGTTTGTATTTGTAAATTTTTGTAATTTATTAAAACACATTGATGAATATCCCACATACCTGGATGAAGAAGACTTAGATAAATTTCTTGGGATTGATCTTGAACTTGAAGAACCCTAGTTGGATTTGGGGAGAAAGGAATTGTATCTATTTCCTTTGTGATAAATGATTCATTACCGGTTAGGGTAAATATTTATGCTTGATAACTATTGCATTAGAGGGTTAAACAATGTGGGTTATTGTTTAAAGGTGTGGAAATTACAAAAATCTCTAGCTAAAAATATGTGGGGAATTTTGTTCTAAGCTGTTATGACTCACCCTACGACTTATACCCTCTGGACACGAGTCATGGTTTTAGATGTGAATTGATGTTTTTCGGTCTAGGCCTTCACTGCCATGATCAAGATTCCCCTTTATACGACTTATTAAGACTGACAATGAGTCATGATGTGTAGTAGTGGTCTATGATTTAATTTCAGGGTTAATCACTAATGCAGTAATGGGTCTTCCTAGTGAATAGTTCGGATTGCTAATGAGTCATAGGCTGGACTCATTACCTCTGGGCAGAGCTTGGGAATCCTTCACTTTCTTTATAAAGAGTCCATACTATGACTCGTTATGTCTTATAACAAGTTTTTATATAGACTCATTTTCACTAGAAAAAAAACCTAGGGCCTTTCACTTAAATAAATAAGACTCCCACGTGAAGACTCATCACGGGTGTTAACAACTCATTTCCAAAGACATTATCACGATAGTCAGACAGGTCTTTTTGAACCTTTTTGGTAACTCTTTTTCACAATTTCGTATTAAGGTGATAGTTGCAGCATTGTAAAGTTAACTTAGTGTCGTATCCTTTGAGGGGTCTAAATATTGAAAATTTAGTTTATTAAAATATCTCCCCATTGGGATAATTCATCCTCACATTAAAACTATCTTGGCTGAAAGGATAGGGAATGAGCTATAATCCTTGACATAGAATTCCAAGAGCTGAATATGGGCATGATGACTAAATTTACAAAAGAAAATTTAACTTATCTGAGAATTTGAGAACTCACTAGTACTGTCTGGCTAAATTCTAATGTTAGATATCTAACATGATACTGAATTCTAAATCTTGGTATATGATCTTATTGGGATTGATTTATACTCTTAGCTATGCAATACCTCGAGTTTTTGGTCCTAGAAAATCTTTGAAATTGTAACGTCACACCCTTGACTACGACTTACCATATGAGTCGTAGGTAGTCTTGATGAGTCATTGGACTTAAATCATAACCTAAAAGGTAAGTGTGTGACTAAGTTCTGTTCTTAGTATGAGTAGCTCGCTAATAATCGTAAGGACTCATTATGAATTTTTGTCTGCAAATCTTAGGATATCCGGTGTTTACCCTAAATTGGTTCTGTTTTGACTACGACTGGACCCTATGAGTCATAGAGTTTGATTATTAGACATAGCAATTGAGTAGTAGGGTCAATAGTGTATGGGTGACCTGGAAACTGTCTTGGCTACGACTCTTGCTAACAAATTATAATTAGACCTTATGAGTCGTATAGTGATTCCCAGTCACTAACGACTAAATTTTATCCTTTAAATTAAGGAAAATTCAGACAATTCCATCATTACCCAATTAAAACCCCACTTTCATAAAACACTTAAAAGGGGTTATTTCCTATTCATAGCATAATTGAACACATTCAAAAAATCTCTCTGAAGTCTCTCAAGCAGTCATACTTAGGGTTTCAAAGAGGGAGATCACCTAAGGACTCAAGGATGGAATTCTTTTCATAAACTTAGATATTTAAGGCATGTTACTATTCCTTAATTGATAATTTGTTAAAACCACATATTTTCAAGTGTTGTTCGTATGGTATTGAGGTTTGTTTTGAAACATTAGTAGAGGGTTTTGAGTTACTATTGGCTATATGATGTTTCATATTTGTCCCAGTATGTATTATGCTTAAAGGGTGGTTTTAAAATCGATTTGATGAATGGGTATGGTTAGTATATTAATGGATTTTGATTTCCCCAGTCATGAGACTTTTGAAGTGGTTATGACCTTAGCCCCATATTGTGAAATTAGTTTTTGAATATGAAAAGTATACATATTAAATTACTCTTGAACTACTACATAAGCTGAAAAGTAAATGAAGCGTAATGTTTTTGAAATTAAAAATTATGGGGTTGTGTGATTACCCAAGCTACTGATAATTGAACCAGGAAAGGCTATGAATTCCCTAATTTATGAAATTATTTTGGCATATTGATATTACCTTACAAGTGTAGTTGGTATGACAATGCAAACAGTGTATGCTAAATGTGTCTTATGGTTCACTAAATGGGAATGTGTGATAGTTGTTTTAATTGGCTTGATTAAGGGTTGTGTAGTTGAGTCATGAAAGTGGAGGTCTAAGGGATCTCCACTGGAAGCCGCAGTTATCGATGAAAGCGTGGTCTAAATGGCCAAAATGTTTGAGTCCCCCTTATTTATCATAGGATTAGGAGGTTTCAGTCTCCCATATTAAATTATATAATTTAGTGCTCAAGAAACCTTGATATATCGGGAGGTTTGAGTCCCCCATAGTGTATATGTATGCCCTCTAGTTCGTGCCGCTACACACCATAGGGCCCTTCAAGCTGGGAAAGAGTTAGGCCATATAACCCTTGGGTTCCTTCTTATGTAATAATGATTGAGGTACATAATCTAGTCTAAAGTTTTAATGACATGAACTGAAACAGAGCCTTATTGTATGGGCACTTGGAGTCCCAAAAGGATTGGATATCACCCCATATACCCAACCTAAATGGCACACTATATCGCAAGTGTCTGGTGAATTCTAACATATAATAGGATAGCAGAATAAGACTAGTGATCATAGCTTAATAAGAATTTAATAAATAAATTTATATTATCAAAAATAATACACATACCATAGTCCACAGTCATCCACAAAGCCTCTAACAATCCATTGTATATAATATATTAGTACATGACCCTGACAATAGCCAAATACCAAGTCTAAATAAGTCTATGACATAAAATAGAATGACTATAAGAGGTAGGCTTATGAAGTAGGGAAGCTCACCCCTTCAATTGCAACACTCGAACCAGTCAAATGCCTAATCACTTTGCAAGAACCAAAGAAGAATTCCCAGCCCCTATATCACATTAGGACATAGCATCTGGATATAATTAGTGATTGGAGAGCAAACATGTAACTCAAGGATAAGGATAAAATAGAGTCATTATTCAATAAAAAGTGAAGAAATCATATTCAACCACATTATCAAACTTAAGCATACCTGTAGACATATCATATACTACAAAAAGGAACAAGACCTAACCGCATTCTTGAAGTACTCAATCATGAGACATAAAGTGAAGGACTCTGACTTTACATTCTTGTAGATTAGATCATATCTTATTGTACAAGAGACTTTAACTATAAGTCATCTCATGAGAAAAGAGACTCCAAACACAAGCGCATAGGAAAGACACTCTAAACTCATGCATTCTCATTAGGCATGGGACTCCAACCACATACAAGTTCATTGGGCATGGAACTCCAACCGCATCCTTCCATTAGGAATTGGACTCAATCTCATGCATGTTCATTAGGTATAAGACACAAACCTCATGCTTTATTTTGGCATGGGAATCTAACCTCATACATATTCATTAGGCAGAGGACTCCAACTTTATGCCTCTTGGGCAAGGAACTGTAACCTTAAGCTTTCATATTATTTTTATTAGGAAGTGTACTTTAACCACAAGCCCTCTTATTACATTTACTAATAGATATTTAAAACCTAACTAGTTTTTCATGCATTTACACCCATACAAATCATCTCAGCACTTAAGGACTCAAACTCATTTGACCAATTCAACACCACATATGACACATGGTCTTTATGTAACTATTCATCCATCATACTTATTAATAGGTAAATGTCATAATTCAATTTATTTTTCACTTCAAATTTAAGGTCATCAAGACCCTTACATGCCATTTACTCTTCATTATTGATCTTACAATATATTATTTACCACATATTAGTTCAACCCACAATTAAAGTTCAATTTAATGTTTAGGGACCTTAACCCCTAATTAGTCATCAAACCAACAAGTTCATAAATTACACAATACATGGATCATAATACCATTATAATATCATTTACCAATTATTCATACTTATTAGGCCATTTCCCTAGTTCAAAACATTACCGTCATGTGACCAGACAATTCACTTAAAAATTTTCACAAACACCTTGTGGGCATGCCTTTACTATAGGAAAAATAAAAGCAATAATAATCAATATTAGGGTTTATCAAAACTTGTTTGTTAAGTTACAAAACAACAAGCTCCCTTATGTACAAAACACCAACAATATTATGTATAAACATAATTTTAAGCAAGAACACACATAACTCATCATAAAGTATCAAATTCTTAACATTTGATTTCAAAATCATCATTTACATGTATTAATCCATGTGTAAACTACATGGAGTTTGAGTTAAAAATAAGGGAAAGAGTCCTATTCTTTATACAAGTTGATTCAATGAATAACTTGACACCTCCCTTGACTCTAGATGAACCAGCTTCAAACCCTAGCCTCCAATCTTATTTTAAGAACTTTTGAGAGTGTTTTAGAATGTTTTATCCACCAAAAAAGTTTTATGGGAGGCTAAGATGACATATATAGTAGGGAAAAATTAAGGTTTTGGGGTGGGAAATGACCATAGGTTCCTTAGTTAAAAGCTTGAAATTAAACTTGTGGTAGGGTACGTCTTAACTAGCTCAACCGTACCCTAGGGTACGAGTGGTACCTTAACTCATACCATAGGCTTTACCTATGTCCCATATACTTGTTAGGGTACAAATTCACACCCATGAATCATATCCAAAGGGTACAATGCATGCCCTAAACCCACCACCCGTACAAAAAATAGTCCACTCTAGACAACACCTAAAACTTTATATGACTAGGATTGGTATGACTCTTAAACTAGAGTACGACTATGGGGGGCTAAATCTTATCTATGATAGTATACTACCCTCCTAGGCTACTCAAGGTATGAGAGAGAAACTCTTGACTTTTATCGAAGGGGAAAGAGTTGTATATATAGTCGTACGTTGAAAAAATGCCTCAACTAAGGAAATTTTTTGTAGGCCGAAAAACCTAGGTTTTTCATATAAAGTCTTTATTAAGCATTGTTCACTACCCCGACATTTGATTTAAACATATATATATTTGCATATGATTTTGTGTTTTTCATTTTGGATTTGTTTTAATTGATATTCATGGTATTGTTTTGTCCCTATCCATGAGTTACATTCTAGAGCTCTAAAAGCTAACGATCACCGAACATTGTATCCCTATTCAATATAGGTACCAAAGATACCTCTACCTTTCATTCATTGAGTTAGGTGGCTCACTCACCTTGTCAGTTTATTGTGGTGAAGTTATGAGCTTCCATTCACTAGAAGATTTAGTCATTTCATCAGTTCCTTTCATATGTAAGAATTAAGATTTTATATTATCATTAACATTATCATTGTCATAGTGATCTGTTAGAGTCGGGGACATATCCCGACCAAGACCAATTTTTGTTCTTTTGTTAGAACGCTTTGTTGGATTATTGTGTACTTGGGTGATATTAGTAATTTGTTTGGCTCATTATTGGTTATTTGTCATAGACTTATCTATTATTATTTAATCTTATTTTATGTTATCTTGTTATACAAAATTTATCTGATGTTGGGGATGTTGTGTTTACTTGGTTAGGTGCCGGGGTAGTCTTTGATATATGTGCAACTTGAGATGCCCGTCATGGCTAGTTCCTTGTTTTGGTGGTGACAAAGATGGTATCAGAGAGCAGTTTTGGTATCATTAGGCTTCCAACAAAGCTGTTTCTAGTAGAGTCTCTTTTATGGATGTGTAGCATGCCACACTTATATGGTAGAGGCTACGGGGCATTTAGGAATGGTTACTTTTCTTGTTATTCTACTTTGAGCTATAGAGTCTGAGGTCTTAAATCTTCTCTAATTGCCATATGTTCCCTTTTAAAATAATGCCTCCCAGAAGATTTGATTCTCGTCGAAATGCTTTTATCCTGTCTGAGGACAATATTAATGGAGCTCGTAATACTCCAGGAGTTTAGAACCAGTATAGGGTCGCTAATTCTAATTGCCCTAATGGATCTCACCGGTTCCTACTATCCATCCTCGAGAACCTCAATCTAGCATGACTAATGCTGAGTTTTGCTATTCGATTCTTTTCTTTGCATAATTATGAGGTTGAGTTCTGCTATTTTCATTGGTTCTAGAGTTGAGGATGATTATCAAAATTTTATTGAAGAGACAAAAAAGATCTTTTGTGTCATACATGATACTATTGTGTAGGTCGTAGAGAGAGCAACTTTTCAGGTGAATTATGTAGCATACCAATTGTATGAACAGTTCGGGCAACTTAAGGCAATGATGTTGAGTCTTCTTTGTGGGATGACTTCTCTAGTGATTTACTTGATTGCTTCTTTCTTCAAGATTTGAGGTGGGAAATTGCTGAGAAATTCATAATTTTTATGCAAGGAAGGATGGTAGTAAAGAAATAAACCTTGAATTTTTATCAGCCGTCACATTACACTACTGAGTTGGTGTCTAGTATGTGGGATAGAATTAGAAAGTTCGTTGTTAGGTTATCCTATGAGTTGATCTTGGAGAGCCATAAGTAGAATATGAAAATAAAAAGTATGTTGAGATGAGTAAAAAGTAGAATAAAAAGTTTTGATATACAAATTAGGGAGGAGCTCAGCAGCAAAGTGGTAAAGATGGTGGAATGTGGTCTACGAAGAAGTTCAAAAATTCTTGTTACTCTCCGAATAGTTATCCTTATCAAACGTTATTAGGTGATCATCATTCTCAGTATGATAGTGAGTTTAGAGCATAAAGAGCCTAGCCTCAGGGTAATAAGGCTCAGATAGCTCTATTGTATCCTCCTTGTATATTTTGTGGTTAGGTGCATTGTAGTGTTTATCGAGAAGGTAGAAACAAATGTTTTAAATATAGGAAGATTTGTTATATGTAGAGGGATTTTCCTTCAAGGAAAGCTTCAAGAGAAAATAGGATTCATGTTTTAACTTCATCAGCTTTTGCTCTAAAGGGTGCTACTTCTGCTTATGGATCAGGCATTTGTCGGAATCATCTGTACGCTCTTGCTACTAGCCAGGATTTTAGGGTATCCCCTGAAGTTGTTCCTAGTATGCTCAAAATTTTCTCTCATAATTTATATTTTCTAATAAGGATTATGATTGTACAGATCTTATCATGTCGCAGTATTTGCAATCAAATACACACTCACAGCTTATAAGAATTTTGCCAAGGGCAGTTTTATAATTTTTAAAAGCCGACCCCAAATCACTTAAAAGTCTCAAACCCTTTCGCATTTTGGCATTTTTGAATTTTGGAGAGAAACTAATTTGAAGATACAAACCCTAATTTTTGTTACAACTGTATTTAAATTTCATGCTTTCAATTTGGTGAAATTAAAGGATGGATGCTTTGAATGAACCTTATGCAATATCTCTTTCTCTTTACTTAATGATTTCATAAATCACTTTGTCTAGGAATTATGTTGAGCTAAGGTGCAACTGTGTATGGGTTGTGATTTAATTGTATATATTATAGTTTGTTGATAATCGGTTTCACTATTGTTTGGTTTGGTTTGTTGGTATTTGTGGGTGAAAACCCCAAATGCCAAAAATTGTTTTTTTAGTGAAAACTCCAAACTCTTGAAAACTCACATCATCCTTGAAAGAGGGATTTGGGCAAACTTTTAGAAAACACAATATCCCTAAAAGAGGGCTATGGGTTACAAAGCAATAGTAGACATTAATGGATGTAGTTTGCTATCTTTTTAATTTATTAGAAATAAAGGTAAATAAACATTTCTCTATGTTTTCTGAATATTCATAGAAATAGGGATGCCCAATTGAGGTGTTGGGTGGCTTTAATTGACACACTCATTAGGTGATAGAATGGGTGAATGAGTGTCATCCTTGAGGCTTTGTTGACAAATTAGCCACAGAGACTTTCAACCTACCGTACCACATTATTAAAGATTAGAATTTGCACCAAATCATCATGTTCCAATGCATAACTTGCCCTTGGGTAGGCATAATCCCAATATCCTTCTAATATTGAATTTTCAAGCACAGGTGTTGCCTTACTATCTTTATTCTACTATACTTTGATCAAAAAATTTTTTAAACGAACCCCTCATTTTAAATAATATAATTTACCTTATTCCTACTTCAGTTATCTTTTCATTAATTGTTAACACCCATAGGAAAAGAAATCTAATTTTGCTCATCATGGATTCAACCTCAACATAAGATGATCTATTGACAATGACCTTCCTCTACCAGTTTAAAATGCATGGGTGAGCGTTATCAAAATGGCACCGTTGTTAGGGAGTGAAATTTAACTTTCACTGTTGCAATGTTTATTTTTACTTAGGATATATCTGTAGCGGTGTTTATTTTTTTTCTGTTGTTTTTGTTTACTTTTTAGGTGATTCCCATGGTGTTCATGAAACTATGAGTTACAATGCAAGTATTGTCGGGTCCTTTAACGGTCCTCTTGATAACGAGGAAAGATTTAAGTTGGGGGTATTGATAAGTGGTGAAAGTACAACCCACATGCACTAAAAATTCATGCACACAACCACGATTTGAATGTATGAATGAGATAATATTTTAATTAAATAAACTAATTTCCACACTTTACTGGCATACAGGTTATGGGAAGGAAGGAAATGACTATGAGCTAAAAGGATCAAAAAGAAGAAACGAAGCCCAACTGAAAGACCTGAAGCAGAAACTAATCTCAGTTACTTCATTCGCGGTTAGAGGGCCGCAATTTTGAATTGTCTAGTTAGGTCAATGGATCGTGATCACATTGATCTTATCTTGGTAGAGGTATCCACGATCACAAACACATTGCTATAATTGCGGATTAGTGGAAATTTTCTAAAGGCTCGTTTTGTAATTTTCAACAGTCGACATTAAATCCCATATAAGTCTCAAGTTGTAACGCCCCAAGAACCTAACCCGAGATGTCACATGGTGCTCAAGGCCGCACATCGCCTCAAGCTAACTCTCTAAGCCTGTCATCACTTTCAAAACACATTATAGCGCGAATCATGCTATTTTAAAGAGGACTAACCATGTCATGAACATATTGAAATATCAAGTAATACTGCCCTGTACAAATAAAATACTAAAATATCTATACAAGCTGGTACACAAGTCTGACAAAGCCTCTGCTACATACAACTGAGGAGCCATTAGGACAGATCCCCTACTGACTCATAATGAACAAAAAGTAAATAACCATCTATTAACAAGACACAATAGGAGACACAAGTCCTCAAAACATGAGGACTCACCAATCGCAGAAATGTTGATGAAGGTACTCAAAAATCACTGTCACTGCTGAAACTGAGCACCTGAAACTATATCATGAAGGAATACATAATACAAAAAAGTATGAGAGTCATTACTTGGGAATATACTGAGTATGTGGGTGTGAATGCAACATTTTAAATAATATCATAAATGTAGAAGAAAGTTATGCATTCTAACAATAATAACTCTCTTCGCTTGAATTATCTAAAACATCATTTCCGGAAGTCATCAATATATCATATACTTCATAAATCATTTAAATCAACTCAAAATCTTTGACTCATGACTTAGAGTTACTCGGTAACACATGATACATATATTATTATGGACGTGGGATTTTCTTATAACCGATATAGCTACAATATGTGAGCTGCATTGAGTCCAACATTTTTCCCTCCTAAGGAGAGAACCCCACATTGGAGGGGGTGTCATAATCTTGCCAGGGAGTACAAACTCAATCTTGTTGTCACAATCCCATACTTGGCCTCTAACCCACAATTTTCTACATAAATCCTATGGTGGTACGTAGTTTTAGGGAAATACCACATTTCCCGCTCGGTGCTAAATACTCCTCCCAGACTCAGCTCAAAAAGAGTTAAGAAATCCACCTTATTGAATATCAACTCATGGGTCTATCATAGAGACCAAAACATAAATATAACTTATCTGTAAATCATGAACAATGTGGATTCCTAACTTGACTCAAAATCAAAACAATCTTTCTCAACATCATGTACCTTTGCTTATCAAATCATTTCAAATATCAAAAGCTTCAAGGAGACATCATAGGACTTATATATTCAATAGTCAAATTATTCATGGAAAGGCATAACTCATGACACTTGTCTTAAATTGCTTAGAAATCATCAATACGTAATGACAATATACAACTCATGGAATAAATTCTCAATTTAAGAAACATGATGGTGAAATAATCATAAATATCAAACTTATTCAACTCAAATCTCATAAATCATAAATAAAGAAATTTGGGTGTAAATCCACTTGAAAAATCATGTAAATAAATAATAGAAAGTAAATCTTTAGGCACAAGAATGAAAGGAGTGTTCTTTTTAAAGCCCCACATACCTTGGATTATAATTTTGAAGATATAGAAACTTGTTTCGAACTTCTTTCTCACACTTTTAGACCGAATTCTTGATGCCCTTGTCTTGGAGAAATTAATACTCAAACAACTTGGAGAAATCTATGGAAGATCCTTGAATTTCTTGGAAGAATATTGAATTTTTGGGTTTTGGGAGAAACTCTAATTTCTAGATATTTCTTGGAAGAGGAAAGGAGAAAAATGAATGGCTATTCTCTACTAGGATATATATATATATAAGACCATATGGGGAAGAAATGACCAAAATACCCTTTTGAAAAAGCTAAAATTTGCTTATCGGGGACTGTAATGGTAGATCTGACGGTTCATCAAGTCTCCTGACGATCCACCAAATCTGTTGTCACTCGAGTGCCAAAACTGAAACGTTCTGCCTCAACGTGATGGTCGAAGTGATGGTCCATTAGGAAATTGATGGACCACCAAGCCGTCCATCACTCAAGGGCCAGAAACGAGATAGTCTGTCTTGACGTAATGGTCCCCTTAACTGTCTATCAACTTTTGACGGTCCACAACATGGTCGTTGCATGATGGCCTGAAAAAGAAGTCACTGAATTGGATTGACGGGGAAGTTGACAGTCCACCAGGGACCTGATGGTCCGCCAGGTCAACTGTCAAACCTGGGCGATCCAATACTGTTTAGTAAAATAGCCATAACTACCTCATCTGATGTCGGAATTCAATAAAATTAGTAATGATGGAAAGCTTATTCAATGCTCTACATGGTTTAACCATATAGTTGAATACATTAGATTAGGAGGAAACTAAATTAGGGGAATAGTACCTTCAACTTGATTTGGACTCCCGGAGAAAAGATGAGGGTAACTAGCTCGCATATCTACTTCGGCTTCCCAAGTGGCACCCTCTACTGATTGATTTTTCCACAGAACTTTAAACAAGGGAAATTCTTTGTTCCTTAGTCTACGAACTTGATAATCTAGAATTTCAACTAAGATTTCATCATACAAAAGGCTATTCTAAATATAACAACTTTCTGACAGATCGACAACACCAGAGTGTCCAATGTGCTTCTTGAGCATAGAAACATGAAATATAGGATCAACAACTTAAAACTCTGCAGGCAACACAATCTCATAAGCTGCTTTCCAAACACAATTCAAAACTCTATAAGGGCCAACATACCTGGGACTCAGCCTTCCTTGCTTTCCAAATCTTTTCACCCCTTTCATGGGTGAAATTTTCAAATACACCAAATCATCGACTTCAAACTCAAGAGCTCTTCGTCCTTGGCTATTTTTACTGTATAATGATTACGTGAAGAAATTGTTAGGCTAATAATCAGAGGTCATCTCCATGATTCAACCCTATCTCTTGCTTTGTTCATTGGATATTTCAACCCTTTTTGCACTTTGATAATAATTTAGTCCCAAATATTACTCTTGTAATAGGCTTGTACATTTAACTTCCTTTTAGCCACGTCTTAAGATCGTTCCACTATTATATGTCGATAAATATATATGTATTAATTTTATGATTAGATTGATACCCGAGAAGGTCAGAGGATACTATAAAGATATATTGATACCCGACAAGGTCGGAGGATACTAAGATAATATATTGATACCCAATAAGGTTGGAGGATATTATGATGATATGTTGATACCCGGCAAGGCCGGAGGATACTACAATGATACTCGGCAAATCTAAAGAATACTATAATGAAATATTTATACCAGGTATGATCGAAGGATATTGTGATGATATATTGATACCCATCAAGCCCGGAGGTTGTGATATTAATTGTGATATTGATTGTGATATCTGATAATTGACATGATGATGAAAGTTATGATAGAGATAGTTATGATGATGAGATTGTGATATTGATTGTGTACGTTGCATTCATTCCTTCATATTGATCACCTATCATAAGTATGGACTTACGTCTATCAGTTGGTATGCGATGGATGCATAGATATGGGTGAAGAATATGACTTGTGTTATTGTATGTTGATTAAACCTTTCAAGCCTTATGAAAAGGGGGTATGTAGAGACTCGGCTAGGTATTTAGTTGTAGAGAGTAGCTAATTATTCATGTTTTTATTGATGTTGTTATTATCATTATTATGATTATTATTATGGCTAGCTTATTAAAGCTTGGTCAATGATCCTGTATTAAAATTTAAGGTACATTTATGGCCTCTTATATTTTATGATGGCATTTTTATGCATGATTATTTTATATCAAGCCATGTGGATTAGAAACCCTAAGTATGATAGTGTTAAATCTAGATAGTATTATAGTGAGTTTTTAGAAAGTGGTTATGATGATCTAGGTTATTCTTTAAGATGACCTAAAGTTTATATGTGTATATATATAAATATATATATATATATATGTATATTTATGTATATACCTGGCTATATGAAGATATGGCAATATCGTAAATCCCTTCTTGTATTTGATCATATTATATATTTATTTCTTGGCCTTGCATATCGCTATGTATCATTCTTTTGCACTTTACTCGTATATTGGCATGGGATATACAGTATAGTATTGACTTCTATTGATTGTCTGGAATAAGAAATTTCACCTAGATAATTCCTTAGTCTTATTATGTTAGACTCTTGGACTTAAGCAGAATAGGTGTCCCTTATTATTCTCATTGACCAGTTATATGATTTCTTAAATATTGGGTCTAGTTTCTATTCTTTTATTATATGTTGTATATATCTACTTTATCTTTAGAGAACAGTTGGAAGTTGCTATTGAGTACTATTCATTTGGTACTCATATTACACTTGTGCAAACTGCAAATCCTAATACGAGTTATCTTTATTGATTTGTGCACTGTGCGGAGCATCATAGTTTGGGAACTTAGCGTGAGCTCCTGAAGTCTGGGGTATTACTTATCTCTCTCTTATTTATTAGAACAGTCTCTATGCTGTATTCAAAGATAAGTCATATTAGTGTATTCCTCTTTATATTTCACTTTTGTACTAACATTATATTGGAAGCTTTTGTACAGATAACACCAAGTTTGGAGATTTTATTATGTATTGATATTTATCCATTTATTCCACACTATTTTCCTTATATTATTGATAGTCCATAACTAGCTATTTTGGAGTACAGGTTAGGTTGCCTACTAGTGGGTTATGGTAGGTGATATCCTGATCTGATATATTATGTCATGACAAATTTGCATCAGACCTCAGGTTTCATCAGTGTATTAGTACAATAGCTAAGTGTTTAGTAGAGTCCTATGGATTAGTGCAGAGACGTCCGTAACCTACCTTCAGAAGGCTATAATGACATCAAAAGAAATTTACTTCTTGACTTCTTATCGTGTACCCATATTTCTATGAACCTCAAAGACATTCTTTGACACTATTCTATCTATGGATGATGATACAACATTGTAGATTGATACAAAAGAGACTTCAACATGTATTTCTAGAGTTTCAGTGCAACATTGGATTAGAGAGTAAGAGATGGCTATCAAAGATCTTCAGTGATAGCCAAAAAGGATTTGGGCTAGATTAGGTTATAGTAAATCTCGTGACTACTTTAGCCTTTGAGGTCTAGCAATGGGAACTCGAGGCACGTTATAGATCCCTCTCAGCTATTGATGACGTTTCATTTATCGAGCAGTTCTAAAACCAGAGTTAGGGTTATTGGTGTACATTACGTTTTTTTACTAGTTTTGCGTGCAAGATTAGATTTGTCATATGGTCTAGGCATTTTCCTGTGCTACACCCTTCTGATCCAGACATTGTTCGATGGATGTGTTAGAGGCTTAGTATTGTCACTCTATTTGGCATCGAAGCATTGGATAGTAAATGAATCTTCCTTCTATCAATCTATTGATTATGCGAGTAGCATAGAGAACACAAGTACTGAGACTTATTGTAATGGTGGCAAGAGGCATGCCATCAGTATAGTGCTATTAGTATTTTATCTTAGAGTGAGGGTTTTTTTGGTAGAGTTCAGTTTCACGTGCATCCTATCAGCTCTACGCAGTCAGCATTCCATAATATAAGTAGTTCTCAGATTGGTCATGATGATCATAACGGGTAGAGTCCTCATTAGACTTGTGAAGTATGGTATGGTTCTTTGAGCCATATAGACCATTCTGTATTATGAGAAAAAGTGTCTGGAAATATTCTAGGATCTTGGTTTGGTTGTATTATGATGAGACACTAGTTCGAAGAATGCCTGAAGTATGAGATAAATGATCAGCTAAAGTTAGCATGTATTCCCTGCTATCCTATAGTTCCTAAGAGAGGCTATAGTTTAGAAGTATGGACATAATTTTGTAGATTTCTCTCAATATAAGTTGGTCATCCATTTTGTATCAGTTTTTGTTCTCCTTATATTGATGCTCTAGGAGTTGCTACAACTGCAAAGAGACCGACTAGTCTAGGGAGTGTCGCTGATATGAGATCTTCAGTCATTCAGCTTATGCAAATTAGCCTCGTGATGCTGTGGCATCTTCAGTTAGAGATAGTGTGTGTGGAACCTCAGTTGATGATATAGTTGGTTGGTCCAAGTTGGACCCATTTAGATTTTATTTTTCCCAATGCCTGTTAGGCATGTGATTGCACATATTACCATAATTCGTGTGATTTTATTTTCCTTATTTATCTCTTATTATATATTTATGGATTTTCATACCCGTCGATGATTATATGCCTTCATGAAATGATATTGGTCTTTACGTGCCTTATTATTTACTTCATGATTTTGTTACTACTTTACGATTTATTTCTTTTAGTAGTGGATGGAGTAGATCTTTATTGATATTTTCCCCTATAGGTGTAGTTTTTTTAGTTTGAGTCCTATT
The DNA here is from genome assembly GCF_002878395.1 of Capsicum annuum. Taxonomy (NCBI): domain Eukaryota; kingdom Viridiplantae; phylum Streptophyta; class Magnoliopsida; order Solanales; family Solanaceae; genus Capsicum; species Capsicum annuum. The sequence continues at coordinate 281,496 of NW_025891094.1, forward strand.
TATCTTAGCATATTGGCCTTATTATGGCCCTTGACAGGTATATGATATTGATGTTTATTTTTGTATTTCCTGTTCAGTATATTGATATTGATATTATTGTTTCTATTGCTACCACTACATAAGGTTATAGATATTACTTGGTATTATTACTTGATGTTACTTAATGAATTACATCTTTGTTGGATAGCTGTATAGGTAGTGTTTTCTAGTTAGACTTCCATTTTCTTGCGATATATTCAGTGGCTTGAGTAGATATAGTCTAATTTGATAATTTCCTTCCTTTAGTGAGGTGAGATTGATTTTGTTCCCTCTTGTGTAGCTGTGTTTGAATTATTTGGTGATGTATTATGATATCAAAGTAAAGTCAACATTTGTGGTACTGATATGATTCTAGGGTAGGTGATTTTATTCTATCGCCTATTCTTGAGTTTGAGACTCTTAAAATTGCCTCTTATGTTGTGAAGGTTTTTTCTTTGGTTGTCCCTTTCTATATAGCTTGAGTATTAGATTAACCAATTCGACGTCTGTTCTTTGGTTCTGACTATTTTATCTCCCAATAGTGGTTTTAAGATTGAGATAATATGGATTCAGCTCTTATATTTGTTGGGTTCGTTCCTTTATGCTGGTTTACCATTGGTATTAGTGTGGAGATTGGATGCTTATTTCTTGATTTGACATAGGGGTTTTTAGCAGTGTTGGAAGTTTAGAGAAAGGTGGCGTTTTCTGTGATCTATTCTTAAGTTGGCAAATTATAAACTCTTTATCTTGAGTAGTTGGCTCTCTGGTGGTGGTATCGACTTTGACCTCGGTATTGAGATTGGTTTTTCATCTTCGATGATGCAATTCTTGGGTGGATACACGAACTCCCAATTATACCATTTCTTTGCCCGAATGAGGATTAATGGAGTGATTCATCTGGATGATATGTTCATATGTCTATTCTTTGCTGAAATGGAGTGTTAGATTGATTAGTTGTCGGCTAAAGTAGCATTTCTCTAAGTTTTTAGAGTTTTTATCCAATACTGGTGTCATATTTATTCTTGGGATGTTTTTGAGCATATTTGGATAGATCAAGCCCTTCAGCGAATATTGAGAAGGTTAAATGAATTTTCAGCTAGTGATTTGTCCTTTGGCATGATATCTAGTTTATGGCTATTTTAATACCCTTCAGCTAATATAGAGTTAGTTGTTTGTATTTCGATCGACTGTTATCCCTGGGGTGGTTTTTGTTCTTCAGATATGTCTCGACTGTGGCTTTTTATGAATTATCTCAAATATTTTAAAATTGGATACTAAAGTCGAGTTGAATGGTTGGTAATGATATAGGCATATTTGTTCATTTTTGACTTAACGCCTTGGAATGGTAATTTTGACGTTGTGATAAACTTAGAGCTTTAATGCCCACCCATTTTTAGTTTTGGTTTATATATTTGAGACTGAATGATTCAGCCTTTGTGTTGAGATTTCAGCATAACATTATAGAGCTTGCGTGCAACTTTTGTTTTAGGCTTATCTCAGTTCAGATTTTATTTATCAGTATGTTCAGGCTACTCCTTAGATTGCATATTCGGTCTCTTAGACTATTGATTGAATATAGTTGATAAGTGTCAGATGATTACACATCGACCCAGTATTGGTTTTTTCCATTTTAATGTAGAGCTTATGATTTGTTTGGGCATTTTGGATGATTTACTCAGTGAGAATAATATACTCGAATTAGATTTAGTATGGCTTCATTCTCGGTGGATGACATATCCTAGAGCACAATATTCAATGAAGAGTAGTATGCCTTGGACTTCAGCATTTTGGTTTGATTTTTATTCAAAATGGTTGCGGCATTTACATGGATTGCTTGCCTTGATTATCTCTATTTGTGTACCCCGACAGTGCCTTGTAAGTTTATTCTCATATTTGTTATATAGACTTTCAGTGGGCCAACTTCAGTTCTTTGATTTCTCTGTGATGAGACGGTACGGGCAAGACTTAGATGATTTTCCTCCTGGCTTGGAGTGGATAACAGGTAAAAAATGGTAAAGGGAGTGTATATTTGGATTTAGATTTGTTGGCATGACTTATGACTTGGATTGTTTTTGGCTCGGATAATCCTTTGTTTATTTATGCAGATATAGAGAGGGTATCAGCGTGTTGTGGTTAAGGTATGCATATATCACCCTTCTTGGTTCAGTTTGAGTAAAGTTAGCGGTTAGGTTGAGTTTTACTATTTTGAAATAGAACGAGTGTCCAAGTTGAAAAAGGGATACCTGTGGAGAAATCCCTTGCAAGTGTTCTCTCTTTGTTAAGGTTACCTAGGAAGTTATGTTGGGAGCATGCGGGCCTAGTACCTCATACTTTAGAGATTTTGAGATTCTTTCTATCAATTGACATTTGGGAACAAAATTCCTTTTAGAATTGGATATTATAATGACTCTTCAAGTCATTTTTCATATTTTTGTTGATCTTTATTGTTTGAGCTTCTATATATCTTCCCCAAGTCATTTAGGATATGTTGGGACCAATGGTTCGGTTACTGGGCAATTCATTTAAATTTTAAAGCCAATTCCCTACTTTAAAGTCTTCATTAGTTCCAAATGGCCACCAGGCAAAGAATTTTATGAAATAACCCCCGAATACAAATTTTGATTGCACTGACAGATGGGAGATATTGATTTTAGGATTGGTAGACCTTTTGTTCCGGTCCCAATGCACTCGAGCTCATTTCTATCTATTGTCCTAAAAAGTGGAAAATTAGAATATGGGTGTGGACCCATATTTGGTCGAAACGACCTCAGATGGAAAACTTAACTTTGCCATCATGTTAGTAACATCAAATTTAGGCTAAGGGGACCCTTGGTTACGGTCCCAAGGCTCCTATACTAAATTTTTGCTATTGAGCGAATTTTATAAAAAAAATAAAAATATAAGCATGGGCCCTAAATTGTGCCTAAACAATCTAAGATGAAATTTCTGATTATTCCAATGAATTTGAAACGTACTTCTCTCAAAATTCACTATTGGGTCACGTTCTTTGGATTTCGGATGAGTTTCAAGTGTTAGAATAAAACATTTGATTTTGCTGCCATTTGGTGCCTAGGGGAGCTACCGTGATCACAACAAAATGTATGGTGATCGCGCTAGCACGATAGCGGCCCTTCGGACTATGATAGTGGTATCTCCATACCTTCTATGGGTATATAAGGACTCTATATACTGTGTTTTGGCCTTTTTTGACTCAGAATTGACCATTGTTGGTGACTTGGGAGCTTGCTAAACATCTATTATCATGAATTTCACTTGAATTGTGGTAAGATTTCATCACTTTATTTATGAATTTCTCGGTTTTTAATCCACAACCCTAAATTCACCTAGGGCTTAATTTTAGTCCAAAATTAGCTTTGTTTTCCCCATTTCTTGAGGGTGATGGTTCCTTGAAGATGTATGAGCTTGACATCATGTTAGGTTAACCTCGAAATTATGTTGTCCATACGTGGGACCTACTTGGGGTTTTTTGTGTCATTTTTGGACCCGAAGCACAATGGTGCAATATGAATATTATTAGACTCGTATTGATAAGTAGATTATGATTTTTATAGTGTGAGGGCCTTTTTGCATTGGGAAGTGAAGATGGACATTGGTGAATGAAGTGAGGTTTTACGGTTCGGCTTTGAGGTAGGTTCTTATCCGTTTTTCTTCATACATGATGTGTGATATATTTGCATATGAATTTGGATGTTAGGCTTGATTATGAGTAGAATAACTTAGCCTTGATTATTGATGTTTGGGGATTAGATAAAGTTTTTGGACCCGTAAGATGGTATGTTTATAATCTTTTATAATTATATAGCCACCTCCCTAGTTTGAGCTAAATTGTAGAGTGGTTATGATATAAAGAAATGTTTGGGATGTGGCTTTAGCATTTGAAGCATGATTAGTATGTTTAAATTATGTTGGCCTAGTGTGGGCATCATGGAACCATAATTTGGATAGAGTAGAAATAAGTTCCCTTGTTTCTAGACGAAGTTCCTATCATAGGATTGGTTATGGCTTACTAGAAATATGGTCTAGCCTAGTTTGGTCATAGTTTGCCTAAATATGGAAATTGAGGATTAGAAGTGGGATTGTCCGGCCCACTTATGCCAAGACTTGTGCTTACCTAGTGGACTTATTTGTGGATGTTAGCCATAGTTGAGACTAGTAAACCTTAGCATAATGTTACTTCTAACTTGGTAAATCATAATAAGTTTCCTCGGGTTGTGACTAATGAGTTATGGCTATGTTATTCATTATAGAAATGATAATGGACCATTACAGATACTAGTCCCTCTTAGACGTTATATTGGATCTTTAGAGACATTGTTTCCTCTTAGACTTGATATTTTGCCCATATAGATGATATTTTCTCTTAGACTTGATACTTGGCCAATAGAGCTGTTATTTCCTCTTAAACATGATGTTGGGTCCTTGTAGATGATTTTCCTCTAAATAATGATTTTGGGCCTATATAAATGATATTCCATTGTGATATGATAATTAGCCTATAGAGGTGACATTTCTCATGGTCATGATGTATGACCTATAGATATAATATATATTATAGACTTTATATGCTTATTAATATTATGCCTCCTATAAGTTAGATGCCTTTTATATTTGAGTTGATTATAGACATGCTACGGTTTATAAATATGAGATGGTTTATATACGTGTTTATTGATATGACTTCCGATTACGTATATGGGCCTAAGGCCTTGATTATGATGTTATGATTATTCTTGACACATTTTGGACCAAAGGCTTTGTTATGATATCGATGGATATCCGAGAAATATTTATTCTTGTAAAGAATGTAGTTACAGTTAATGAATACACATATATATATTTGTTTAAATACGCATCTCTTTGGTATGGAATGGAGGAATATGCGGTATGACCGTTATTATTCCACTAATTGAATACTACTGATGGCATGCATAGATTCGGTATATTCTTGATTATTATATCTTTAATTGATTTGATTTCAGCTGAAATACGATCTTATGGTTGTTCTTCCTAAATAAGGTTTAGGCTATGTGAGAACTAGTTGTCCATTAACTGACTATAGTGGTTGATTGCAGGAAATCAAATGTGCTAGTTAATGAACCTTTTCTAGTTAAAATATAGTAGCTAGCAATTATGGCTGATATGTGGCTAATGATTATCACAGGTTTAGCGTTGGTACAGATTAGTTCCTATTGATTACTATTATTAAGATGTCGATTAGTAGTTATATAAGGATTTATGTATTAATGATGCTAGATGGTAAGAGATCTTAGTGGATAGATAAACAAAGTGTCTTAATTGTGGTTATTGGTCTTTTGCTAGATGGTGACTAGTGAGATTGTGATAGTTAGAAATGCACATTTGTTAATTGGATATTATGGTCTAGAGGTGAATCTTGACTAGGTACAGATATTGGATATTTAGTGAATAATGATTACATTAAAAAATGGTTAGACTAATAATTAGAGGTCATCTCCATGATTCAACCCTATACTTACTTTGGTCCAGGAATATTCCGACCCTTTCTACACTTTTATAATAATTTAGGCCCGAAGATTACTCTGGGAAATAGGCTGGTAGATTTAACCTCTTTATAGACACTTCTTAAGCTAGTGCATATGTTATATGTCTCTAAATATATGTGTATTGATGTTTATGCTTATATTGATGTGTATATCTCTTTATAGCCAACTCTTTATAGCCACATCTTACGCCAGTGCAACCTGCAGATCATAGTATGGGTTCTTACCATTGATATGTGCATTATGCAGAGAAGGCATGGTTTAGAGACTTAGAGTGAGCTCCTGACATTCGCAGTATTACTTTTTCTCTATCTATTGTATTAGACTAGTCTCTAAGTTGTATTCAGAGTTAGTTTCTATGATGTTTCACTTTTGGACTCTTATTTTATTAGAAGCTCTTGAGATACCACTAGGTTTTTGGCTTTTATTATGTATTGATCTTTATTAAATTTATTTTGAATTCTTTTCCTTATATTATTGAGTAGTGCTTTACAAGACATTCCGGACTACAGATTGACTTACCTAATGGTGGGTTATGGTAGGCTCCATCATGACCTAAGTTATTGGGTCATGACAGTGGTGAAAACCACAACATTAGTGAAATAATTCCTCAAAATAGTTTGTTTCCTAAAACCTCATTTTGGAGAAAATAAAGGGAGATTAAGAGTGAAATACACCAAAAATTCATTGTTTGGATTCATTAAGGCAAGAATTTCATCCCGCGTTAACTCATACTTATTTATTATGCCTTAGAATGGTTGATTCAAAGAGTTTGAGGAGGGTTTTAGGGTGGATTTTGGTTCATGTTTGTGCAAGGGAGAATTACTGAAAAATTTAACGGGTTTTGATTATTAACATTTAATTTATCCATGCATTCCATTAATTTACTAGTTTATCCATGAAATAGGTAGTTTTAGGTAAATTATGAAGGAAAATCCCTAGAACCGGAAGGGAATAATCATGAATTTGATCTTAAGAGCTGGGTGTGAGTTATAAATCTCGACATGTTAGGTCATTTCTTTAATTATGTATTTATATACATGTTCTAGAACACGAACAAATAGAAATTATAATCAAGGAGTTTTGCAAGACGAGTTTGAGGTAGGTCATTGTGTTGTAATTTAACCCAATTTATGCTATATGTGAATGTTAACTACTTTGTAGTATCACTTGTGAGTGCATGTTATTTGGTGTTGTCTTTGCAAGGATTTGTTGTTGTTACATAATTTTTACCTACCTTGCTAAATGTTTAATATTTGGTATTTAGAATGTTCCACGGGTTTTTGGTGGAAAAATATTAGCAGAAAATTTTGTCTGGAATTTTAGTACATGGACGATAATTGTTACTTATAGTTCATGGCTAGAGGAAGGTTGTATATCCCTTAGCTTGTATGTTCAAGGGTTAAGTGAGTTTGATGATTTCATGAGTGGGCCGAGGAGATATATTTTTATACTTAATAGATTATCTTGACTTATTTTGGTTTGCTTTGACGAAACTTGACTTGGTGATAATATGTTGACTTGCTGGTTTGATTACAACTTGTTCATTGTTGCTTGTTATCATGAGTATATATATGTTAAGCATGGATTATCTTGTACTACTGTGACTTAGTTATATTGTCATAGTCTCATCTTGGGTTGGACAAATAACCCTACCAGTATACTACTGTTCTTGCATGCTGATATTATACATGTATTTCCTTTTGTGAGTGTAGCACATATTTTAGCGGCTTCTATCGGACCTCATTTGTGATTTGAACTATTGACTCTACATTGCAGGGACAAACTTATCGGGCTACCATAGGATCTCACTTTATGATATTGTCCTTTGTTTGGACTTATGAACCTTCTTTAGCTTTTGGGTTTACATCCCCTTCTTAACATTCTTAGTATATTTTGCTACCCCAACTTTTGGATTGTAGGGGCATTTGTTTTAGTATCTATTTTCTATATTTCTCATAAGTGGTTAGTGTTTAATACTTTTACTGTTAGTGGGATAGATTTTTTCATTTCCTCTAAGAGTTGGATTATATTTTTCGGATTATTTGTTCTTCCATCGAATGTGTAATGTGGGTGCCACTTACCAAGGGTTAGGATCATGTCCCATATGTTATAGTCAAGAGACAGTCTTGACCAAATAAATTTATAGGAACCTAGGTTTGGTCGTTCTAGCATTTGGTCTGACAATTGACTCAATTAGGGTCCCTTTAGTATTACCTCCCCATTAATCACAACATCAATAAGAACTTTGCTGAAGAGAGTCAGTTAATGAATCAGTGAAGATTGATTGTGGAACTGATGATGAATATTGTAAAACAAGATGATGTAATCAAGTTCAACAAGTCATTGAGGAAATTCATAACAGCGATGACTTGGAGAAAACCTGGTAGATGATCATTAGTATAGGTAATTTTTTGTTAAAAGTGAATGGGATCTTATTAGGTAGAGAAGTTCACCTATTAACATGATTATGAATGTATGGTAAAAAGGTATCCCTATCAAGGTTTGTTTCCTTACCTTGAGACTTTGGAAGAAAAGAATTCCAATTGGAGAGGTTCTAGTAAAGATTAAAATGGTTGAATATGTTGTTTTTTGGTTTTGTAACCATAATGAATAGGAAATATTTGATCACTTGTTCACTAATTGATTGGATTCTATTTATTTAAGGTGTATATTTGTTGGAGTTGCAGGTGTGTCTGGTCCTTTTTTATAGGATAAATACACCTTTTTAAAGTGGTGGAGTGTAGAAACCGTTACAATGTTGAAGCCTTTATACAAGACTGTTCTAGCTTTTATTATCTGGTAGATGTTCAGAACAAATAAAAACATTACGAATGAAGGTAGTTTGTCAAAGCATGCATGGTTATGGAAATCAATAGGAATATGTAGAATTTTACAAAATCCAGATATCCTTGGCTTCATGAAATTCCTAACTCATAGACAATGATAGTCCAAATGTTTGAGGAGCACACTCCCACTATTTCTTTCATAATTGTTAGATGAAAATAACAATAAATGGGTTACAAAGGTAGTTTGGATGGTTCCTACAAGATAAATTCTGGACTTTGTGCTATTGGATATCACATAAAAAAAGAGGATGGAGACTTTATTTATGCTACAACTAGGAGAATTGAAAAAAGGCTTGTTCGAGAAGCTGAGGTGATTGCTATGAGGTTTGGATTGGAGTACTATATAGAACACAACTTACAACTCCTGGTTATGGAAACATATTCCCATGTACTCAAAAATATTCTTAATGGAATATAGGAGGTGCCCTAAACGATCTCATTAGAAATTATAAGGATTAAACATCGGACGGGGGAGAATTTACGAAAAGTGGAGCATACTTTTTAGGAAGGCAATCAATTGGTGACTTATTCTTTAACCTTATTTTTAGTTTTATAGGTACAAATAATATGCAATTCAACTAATTATAGGAGGTACCAAAATTAGCAAGGAAAATCATCAATTTTGCAAAAAGCTAAAACCCATATTTAAGAATAAAGAGATGTTATAATAGGATTTTTAATCAACCATAGATAAAATAGGTATCACAAAGACTAATTGGTATACAAACACAAATAATCAATTGAAGAAGGCACAATAGCAGATGGATTGACTTAGCAGAAGAAAGGACATATCTATTAGATCTGAATCCATTGCACTTGTATTATTTCCTTGGAGCACATTCTACAAAGGGTAAGGAAATAAGATAAAAATTAATCAACATTATGTTCTTAAAAAATTAGAGAATCAAGCATTGATCTTACCTAATTGTTGTAATGGCCCTTCAGGTCATTTTCCATATTTTATCTCATTATCATCGTTACAGCTTTTCCATAGCTTCCCCAAGTCATTTATGACTTGTTTGAAATGATAGCTCAGTAACTAAGCAATTCATTAGTTTTTGGGAGTCAATTCTCTACTTAAAAGTCTTCGCTAATTACAAATGGCCACTGGGCAAAAAATTTAGCAAAATGATCCAAATGTGAATTCCGACTGTGGAAACAGCTCTAGAATATAACTTCTACGCTAGATAAACCTTTGGTTTGGGTTCCAATGCAACCAATCTCATTTTGACCTATTAGTCGGGGATGTAGAAAATTGAAAGTTCAGGTGTGGGACCCATATTGGTCCAAAACAACCTCAAATGGAAAATTTGTCCTTGCCAATGCTTCTATAATGTGAAATTTAGTATGGTTACATGTTCATTTGCATATATTGGACTCCGTATGGATCCCGAGGTGTCAATGGAAACTTGGAAAAATTTCCAACTTTCTGGTGCAATAGCAATCACGCAAAGATCAATGTGATAGCACTACGGTGATTGCAGCAAGAGCATTGGATATGTCATAATAGCGAACACGGTCTATGGTGCACGATTGCGATATCTCTTTTCATGAGATGGGTATTTAAGGACCCCTTAGGCCGCATTTTGGGAATTTCTCCTTTTTTCTTGAAACCAAGATACCCTAAAATAGTGTGCCAAACTCAAATTGAGTCTTGAAAGTGTCTTGGGATCTTAATTAGCATATATTTTTGTGTTTTAACATTGGATTTGATGTATGAATCCTTGAATTTCATGCTTGAATTAGTTGAATTCTTGACAAAAATACAATTAGCTTGAGGTCTTGGTTTACCCCAAAATAAGCCTGGTTTTAACAAATTTTTTAAGGGTTATGATTCCTTCATGGTGTATGAAAATTGGGTTAACCTCGAAAATGAGATTTTGGTAAGTGGGACCCACTTGGGGTTTTTGGTGTCATTTTTGGATATGAATCACAATGGTGAAATAAGCGTATCAATATTCTCATTATAATGTGCAAAATGTGTTTTTGATATCCTTGTACCTTGAAGAAGCTTCTTGAAAGGGAAAATCAAAGGTTTAGCGAATTGATGAGCATTCATCGAATTTGAGGTGGTTAGGTTTATCCCTTGTTATAATGACATTTTTCATGAATAATTGCGATATCTCGTTTGATTTGAAGGGGTTTTAGGTGTTGGTTTTGTGATTATTCCATACTTGATATTAGTTTGATACACTAGGTTATTTGGACAAACATACTGAAATGCCTAGCTTGATGTCTTAAACTTTAATGGATTAGATTTTATGTCTCATGCTTGACATGAGAATTCTTAGAATTACTCTAATTAGATTGGAGTAACCTTTTCATTCATACTTAGGGAAAGATTGGCCTTAGATGCTTACTCTAATGAAGTTGTTTTAGTTCCAATAAACATAGTGATAGTATTTTAGTAGGATCCCTACCTTGGACTTAATAGTGGCTTGCTATACATCTAATATTTGAATTAGATACCATAGCCTAGTATGGGGTAGAAATGAACTTAGAACATATATTAGTGGATTTAGAAGTGGGCATTGACGGATCTTAAACCAAGATTAAGGTAGTCATTGTAAGACCCATAGGTGCTTATGAAATGACTTGAAAATGCTCGTTGAGGTAGTATTGAGGAACCTTGGTGGTAAATTTATTGATGATGCCATAATGAACTATTATTTATGATATTAAAGAAGCCCATGACCACGTAGATTAAGCCATGGATGTGGCTATTACTCAAGCTATTGATTAGGCCATTGCTTACATATTGCGCTGGCTAATGAACACCTTATTGAATGGGCCCTTGACAATAACATGGCTTAAGACATAAAGTACGATATTGATGCTAGTTAATAAATGGTGTTTATCCAATAAATTGAATAGTAAGTAATTGGTGATTAGCATATCTATATATATACACTTATTGACAATGTGATATTAATAATGAATGAGGAAATATAGAGGTATACTCTTGTGGCTTCTTCTTTTATGTCTATTCACTTTTGCCCTTGTGGGGTTTGTTTCTTACTTCAGCCCTTGTGAGGCTTGTTCTTTACTTTGGCTTCTATGGGTCTTGTCCTTTATTTTAGCCCTCTTGGTGCTTGCTCTGTATTATTTATATTAATATTGATACTATGATGATGCTCAGCAAGACCGAAAGATATTGTGATGATTTGATAATGCCTGGCAAGGTCGGGGGATATTATGATAATAAAATGATACCTAGCAAGGCTGGAATATATTATGATGATATGATGATACCCAGCAAGGTTGAAGGATATTATGATGATATGATATTACCCGGTACCACTGGAGGATATTATGATGATATAGTGACCCCTTGTATGGCCTGCCGATATTATGATAATATGATGATACCCCACAAGTCTAGAGGATATTATGGTTATATGGTGCCCTGCAAGGATAGAAGAAGATTATGCTGATATGTATATACCCGGTATGGCTGAGGATGAATTTTTATGTGCCTGTGAGTACATCTGCCGATTCGAATTTCGCTAACCTTATGTACAGAAATTATATGTTATTTATGCTCATATGTTGTTGTGTATAATGTTGATATTAGAGATGTCAGGCATAATTTTCTAGTAATAAATGTATACAGTGGTATAGTTGTTTATTTAAGGTTGAAAAGATGATTAGTTGTGAATATTATTTAAGAGGTTAATAATGAATTATGGATAGTTGAACTTTAGAAATAATGAGGGCTTGTGGTATTGATGGCTACTAATAATGATGATTAAGCTATAATGATCTTTAGTGTAAATGAAGGCTTATAGTAATGATGATTAATTGATAATAATAATTTAGTCAATGATGATGACAAGTTGCCAAATGGGGATTTGTGTAATATTGATGCTAGTTAGTAAATGGTGTTTAGCCAATAAATTTAATAGTGATTAATTAGTGATTAACAATTATTGGATCAATTGTGATTAGTTAGCATGTGTTAGAAAGAAACTAATATTGGTTAATTGATTAATATGGCTTAGCGATCAATTTTGGCTATGTTCTAGGTATTGACTAGTTGGTGATAAATGACTAGTTTTTTACCCATTAATTATGAATATGTGGTGAATAGTTGATAAATAAAGATCAGAGATTATATGATGACTAGTGAAGAATTGGATTAGTAAATAAGCATTGGCTAGCTAATAAAGAGCTATTAGTGTGTATTGAGGATATAGTGGTCAAAATGATTGTATTGTTTTGGTAATGAATATATTGTCTTCTGTTATTCCATTATGAATGTTGATGATAATTGACGAACGTTGGTGAACTTTTGATTGATGATAATCCTGGATTTTATGTGTCATGGAAACATGGCACATTGATGATTAAAATGGTGAAATTATGCATTGACTTATGTTGTTTCATTGGATATGATGTGTATTTAATGTATTTTGCAGGGAAATTCAGTAGAAACTGGTATGGACTGAAAAATATATGAGAATTCTCCCAAGAAGTGGAAAACTAGTCAGGATACGAGTTGTTATGTCACCTTATGACTCATAGCCCAACTCGCAAAGACAAAGTGGCAAAGGAAAATTTGAGGAAACCAAATAATAGAAAGGTACGAGTCGCAACGATAGACTACGACTCTCAGATTGAAGTTTCTAGGTAACCATGGTATGAATATCTTATTGGTATATACTCTAGTGCTTACGAGTGAAGACTAAGAGTTATAAAATCTAATGATAACTCATGGCATGGAGTCGTAAAGGCAACAAACTCATTTTCCCTGAGGAAGAAGAGGTATTGAAGTGACTGCGGCTAGCCATATATGACTTATAATATGACCATATGCGTCGTAGACACTAAAGAAGAAATGAAGCTACGACAGAAGGTAATGAGTCACAAGGAGACAAAATGACTCATTGCTAGAAGCGTGATCACAACCAACTTAAATTTTCTATCCTAAGTTTATTAGGATCCTTTGGTAATTTTGAGATCCTATAAATACCCTAGGGTTATTCCTTTATTATGTTAGACACTTTTGATAATATTCTATATAATTTCACATACATCAATCATTTAGATTATTGTTCTTGAGTTTTTTGTTTTGTACACAATTGGAGATTTTGGATTTTGTTCTGTCATTATTATGCAATTAATTACATGTTTTCTTCATTGATTGTCTTGGATTGTTACATGAACATGAGCCGCTAAGTTCCTTTACTAGGGTTTTGGAACCCTAGTGGATTAACTACATAAGGGAATTTGGAGATTCATCTATTCTATTATAGCTGCGTGTATTGCAATCTTTTTCATATTAATTGCTCTTTAGCTACTGTAGATGCTTAAGTATTGTTTGTATTCGAGAATGTCCTCATAAATGAGTTTGAGATTGGGAAAAGAATATTACGATAGTTATTTAAATAAAACTCGTGACTCAAAAAATTAAGAGTTTTATTGAGGTTATAGGCAAGGCATAGCAAGGCGACATCCTGAGACTCACAAAGTAAAGGGTGAGATTTATCAATACATTCACAAGACGGTTGATAAGACATAGCTTGTCAACATTGAATGCAGAGCAGTGGGATAGGTTAATTAAACATGAGAAACTTATGGGGTTCATGATCCAAGGGGAACATAGTCCTAGTGTTTGTCGTCTATTGGTTACAAATGCAAGCATTCAAATGTGGTTACTTGTTACAATTGACCATCAAATCCCCCCATTTACTTTTATGTACTGCTCATGAATTTTTTTAAGTTTGAGAGATTATTCCACATATTCCCTTTGAGTTCAACCCCAATCTTTTTTTTGTTACAATATTTGATATCGATCGTAGCATACTAATTTGGTGGTTTATTTTTTAGCAACATCAAATTTTGGTGTCGTTGCTGGAAAGATTATGTTGAATTATTTACAGAAGTTAGTAAACTTCATGGGTTTTATTTTTTGTTACTTAGTTTTGTATATGCCGATGTATGCCTAGCACTAGGAGTCAAGGCAATTCCTTAATCCCCTTTAACCAGAACCAAAAAGAATTCTACAAAAGAATGTTAGAGAATACTCGTGATGGGTATTCCAACAGATGTTTGAGATATCTCTCTTGCTATTCCCCTACATGCTCTAGGACTATAGAATGTTGTTAATAGATAGATGGAGCTAATATTATCAGAGGTAACTAAACAATGAATAGCAACTGAGGAAGCCCGGTTGGCTTAATAGGAAGAGCTTTCAAGGACAAGACTAGCTGATCGTTGAGCTTCATTCAATGGTTTGTGATCATAATAAAATACATGGTGGCAGAGCTCAAGTGGTAACAACGTATCATTATCTACTTCCATATGATGAAAATAAGGACATGGGTTATGTTGATCTTGCAGAGACAGGAGCTATTATTCCTCTTATTCTACCCCTAATGTAAAGTTCGATATTACTAGTACAATGACCCAGTTGTTGAACTTAAAGGGTTTATTTTTGGAATTGGCAACACAAGATGCGAATATACATCTTGTAAATTTTACTGGGATCTGTACTTTGTATACTATACTAGGGGTAGATCAGGAAGCTTTGAGGTTTCAATTATTCCCCTTTTCACTTACCGGAGAAGCATTGTTATGGTTGGGGCAACTTCTTAGAGGCTCAATCACTGCTAGGAACGAGCTGTGAAGATAGTTTTTTAATTCATTATTTTCTCCTACCAGGATGCTACATCTAAAAGATAAGATCTAAAACTTCTGGCAGTTGCCTGTAGAGTATATGCATGAAGCATGGAATCAGTTTAAAATAAATTTGAGCATAGTACCACATCACTGAATTCCTGGGCAAAATTTGATAGAGATATTCTATGAATTGCTGAATGTTAGCTTTAGGGTAATGGTAGACACTATATCTTGAGGTGCACTTATACGTCTGTGTTAGGATATGGCCCATAAAATTCTAGATAAGATCTCCATCACAAACCGAGGGTGGCATACTCAGAAGGCTGATAGAGGAGCTAGTATAAATTCTATTAGAGATGGGAGTGACTACAGAGCTATTGATTATATGGTAGCACAAGGAGTTGTACAGCTCAGAACTAATATTGGCTATTTTTGAAATAGTTTGTAATAGTGACGGCGAAAAATATCAATGTAGTTATGGCATAGGGCTCTACTTCCAGAGCTTGTGAGCCTAATACAAATAAGAACACAAAGTTTTTGTTTTGAGAAATAGTGGGTTTTCGAGCAAATGGGCCAACATACCAAGGTAGGAACTATTATGGTAATAGGTATTAATACTGGAGCAGAGAATGAGATGGTGATTTGAGGTACAAAGATGACTATAAAGAGAAGAGCGAAAAAGATGTTCCACTAGGTAGCAGAGATACCAAGTCTAGAATAGAAGCAATGTTGTCAAAGTTAGTAAAAGGCCAAGAAAGTCAGGAGAAAAGCCTTAAGGAGATTGAGGCAGACATATCAAGGAATAATTAGTAATTTGAGTCGCATGCCACCATAATTAAATATCTGGAGCATCAGTTTGGCAAAATGTAAGCCACATTGAACCAAAGGCATCCTTGCACTTTTCCTATTAATAGACTGCAAAACGTAAAGAATGATAGTAATTTCCTTACCTTTTCCACTAGGAATGGTAAGACAACCATTAACCCATATGTGCTAACTATGAATTAGCCAATGAATGATGATGATCATGTAAATGTACAGAAAGACTCAAAATTTAAAGTTTGAAAAGCATTAGATGTTGAGAGTAGTAATAAGTTGGATAAAGGTAAGGGAATGGTTGATGAGTTTGTACTAAAGACTATTATGAGACCTCTTTCTTATTTTCCTCAAAGTTTAAAAAAGCTGGAAGAATGAAAATATTAGAAGTTCCTATGCATGCTGAAGTAGTTTTCTATAAACATACCATGCATAGAGGCATTGGATTAGATGCCTGTTTACATGAAATACATGAAAGATATTGTCACTAGAAAGCAAATAGTAAGCTTTAGGCCAACTGACAATGTTCATCACTATAGTGTTATTGCCTCTAAATTGTTGGTAGAGAAGAAGGAGGACCTGAAGCCTTCACCATTCCTTTTACTATTGTGTCCTTCAATTTTTCTTTTTCTTTATGTGATATAGAAGAAATCATTAAACTCATCTTGCTAGTTGTGTTTAAGAAAGTAGGGTTTGGTGTAGTCAAATCGACATTAATGAGATCATCGATGGCTAATCGAACCGTAAACATGCCTTTTGGTATTCTTTCTAATTTATTAGTAAACATGGTGTCCTTCATTTTTTTGGTCAATTTCATGATATATGATTGTGAGGTGGACTTCCAAGTCGCTATAATCTTGGGCAACCCCTTCCTATCTATAGGTAGAGCATTGGATGATATGGAGTTGGGGAATATGAGGTTCAAAATTAATAATGAATAGGTAGCCTTCAATTTATTTTAGTCAATATGGCAACCTAGCGATATGAGAGTTGTGTTTGTAGTCGACACCATTAATGAAGAAGTTGATGAAGTAATTGTTCCAACCAAAGAGAGTTTGGGTATTGAAGCATAAGAAATGGTGATTATTAATTTTTACAGTGATGGAATTGAGGAGTATGACAAGATGGTATATGGGAGAGGTTCTTAAACTTATGCTCCAAATAAGCTTGATTTGGATTTGAAAAATAGAACCAATCCTCCGACTCATCCGTTAATAGAGAAGCCATCGGTCATGGAGTTGAATGCCTTCCTATCTCACTTCTGCTATGAATTTTTGGGGGCTAACAACACCTTGCCTGTAATTATTGTAGCTAATTTGATGGATACCGAGGTAGAAGAATTTTTGTCATTATTATGAATAGATAATAAAGCAATAGAAAGGATGATTGTTGATATTGTTGGTAGTCTGCTAGCCATTTGTACTCACAAGATCCAAATTGAATAGGACAGAATTCTAGTATAGATCATCATCGATGACTAAATCCTATCATGCATGATGTGGTAAAGGAAGAGATCATTAAGTGGTTGGATATTGGTGTTATTTACCCTATTACTGATAGCAAGTGGGTCAGGCCTGTTCAATGCATTCCTAAAAAATGCAGAATTACTATTATGCCAAATAAGATAAATGAGCATGTGTAATGAGACCAGTCACAAGTTGGAGAGTGTGTATGGAATATATAAAGCTAAACATATGGACACAAAAGGACCATTTCCCAATGACCTACATAGACCAGATGTTGGATAAACTTATGGGAAGGGGCTGGTATTAGTTTCTGAAAGGATATTTGGGTTATAATCAAATCACAATAGCTCGTGAAGATCAAGAAAAGACAACATTTACCTACCTATATGGGACCTTTTATTTCAAGAGAATATCATTTCAATTGTTCAACGCTCCAGCTATATTTCAGAGATGCATGATATCCATCTTCTCTGACATGTTAGAAAACACCATAGAGGTATTTATGGATGACTTTTCTGTGGTTATTGATTTTATTGAGGACTTTTTGATCTACATGGCTAATGTTCTACGCTGATGTGAAGAAAAAAAATTGGTGCTTAATTGGGAAAGTGCCAATTTATTGTAAAAAGGGAATTGTTCTTGGGCACAAGATCTCAAAAAGGGGAATAGAGGTTGATAAGGATAAAATTAAAGTAATAGAGTTGTTGCCACTACAAATTTTAGTCAAGGTAATTTGGAGTTTCTTAGGCTATGCTAGTTTCTACAGGTGATTCATCAAGGATTTCTCAAATTTTAAACACTTTATGCAAGCTTCTTGAGAAAAAAGTGAAGTTTGATTTTGATGAAGCGTGGCTGAAGGATTTTGAGTGCTTGAAGGAGCGGATGGTGTTAGCCCCTATCATAGTGTCCCAAGACTGGTCCTTGCAATTTGAGATAATGCTTAATATTAATGGAGTGGCCCTAGTACTTATTATAGGCCAAAGGAAAAAAAATAATCATGTAATGGCTTTGTTTTTTGGTCCTTCAAATTCCTAAAATTTTGCACTCACTGCCTTGACTACGAATTTGCCTATGAGTCATACGGTGTTGTGATGTGTTTTGGGATAAGTCAGAACAAAATCTGTAAGTTTGTGTCTAGATTCTGCTCTGAGTATGAGTTGCTCAATAAGAGAAGTAAGGATTTGTTATTAGTCAGTAGGTGTAAATCATGGGGTGTCAAATTTATTTCCTAATTTGGGTTCTATGTTTACTATGATTGGACCCTATTATTCATAGGATCCTAATTATAGACATGTCCCTTAGTTTTAGGTTAGAAGTGTATGGTTCCTTGGTGGTTTTTTCTTGGTTACAACTCGTGGCGACGAGTCGTAAGAAGTGGCTATGAGTCAACGCTTGACCTGTGGTCAATGGCGGTAATTTTTTAGCTTTTAAGTTAAGGGCATTCTTGATATTTACCCTCTTGTTCAAATTGAAACCCACATCTTATAAACCTTTTAGGGTGTCATTAGTACTTATAAACAAATCTAGGTAACTTTTTAAACACTCCAAAAGGCATACTAAATTGCCTCAAGCAACTCAAGCTAGGGTTTCATCAAGTTGGTTATCAAACGGCTCTAGAGTTAAATTCTTCCATGAAACTTGATATTTCAGGCATGTGAATCTACCCTTAAACTTAATATCACTAATTCAGGAAAGTACTTGGTTATTTACATGATCAAAGGTAAGGGTTTTTGCATAATTGAAGGTTTTGACATAAATTGTTAGTTAATTATTTTCCCATGGTTTTGTTATTCATTGCATATATTATAACTATTACTTTAAACTTATGGGTATAGGGTTATGGTGAATATTTAAGGGATTGTGATTTATCAAACTTATGACTTTTGAAGTGTTTATGACCCTATCCCCATATTCTGCAATTGTTTATAGTTATGAGAAATATGAGAATTTAACTATTTCTTGAACTATTTCATTGTGATATGGAATTAAACCTTGTGGGTTGGGGTTTTCAAAAGCTATTGAATTATTGAACCAAGAGAGGTTGTGAATTCCACAAGTAATGAAATTGTTATAGCATGTTGATGTTACCTTGCGAATATAGTTAGTATGATGATCCAACAATATATGCCTAAGGGTTTATTATGGTATAATGAATAGGGATGTCTGATTATTATTTTAATTAGGAATTAAAAAGCATTGTATAGCTGAGTTGTAAAAGTGGGTGTCCGAGTGACCAACACAGGAAACTTCTATTGCCAATGCGGGGGTCTATATGACCGATGGTTTGAGTCCCCTATTATTATTACTATATGATTGGGTGGTTTATGAGTGGTGATTTTACCACTCATTTGCACTAAACATTCATGCACATTACCTTGTTTTTAGTGAATTAAGGTGACATATTTGTAATTAAATACACTAATATCAACAGTTACTAAGCATAGAGTTGAGGAGATCGAAAAATATAAATTGGAACTCAAAGTGATCAAAAGAAAGAAAGAAGTGCAGCCAAAGACATAGAGTAGGTATTGGCCTCAGGTACCGTGGTCGTAGTCTGATGAACGCGATTGTAAAAGTTATTCAAAGGTCAACCAACCACGGTTACTAAAGTAAATCATGGTCATTTAGCTATAGTCGTGGCCAGACTTTTGCGATCGTGGCATGGCGGAGAATTTTAGCCCAAGGAAAGAATTGCAATTGCATGTGGTTGGTCCCAAATTTTGACAAAAATACTTAAAACATAGGATTATGTGAGATATTTTATCTTCCTTAATTGTTTTAGGTTTAGCTCTTGAGTTCATAGCCTCCATACTTGGAGAATAAAATATTGTATAAATTTTGGGTGAAGAATACATTGGAGTCCTTCTAAGAAGAGGAATAGCTCGCTTCTATTAATGATTTGGGGGAGTGCAATGTCTGAAGTAACATTCACTTAAGCTTTAGTAAATCATCTCAATGTAGATTATAGGTATAACTTTGCTTTTTCATATTATGTGTTGCTAGATCTCCCTCTTGGGGTTATGTGTGAATAGGGATTAAAGTGTGTGTTGATTATTATTGTTATCCTCTTTTTGGTAGTTCATACTTTTGGATTTTATCATTTCTATACTAACTTTGTTGGGATTTATGGGTGAAATCCCCAAATACCCACATGGTTTTGATTAGTGAAAGCTCCAAACTCTAGAAAGCTCAAGGCCATCTTAAAAATAAGGGTTTTGGGTGAACTTTGGGATCCACATCATCTTTGAAAGAGGTATATAGAGACAAAAGCAAAGATAGACAATTATGCATTTAATTTGCTAAATTTTCACTATCTTAGGCATACGGGTTATTGTAAAGTTAACTATACCATAGGTATCATCATAGAAATAGGGATACCTGAATTAAGGTTTGGTTACCAAATATTAAACACATCCGTTAGGTATTCGAAAGAATCAATGGGTGAATGTTTGGTGTTTTTTTGAAACACTAGCATCAAAATCTATAAAATAACCTACCCATATTTGATTTACTAAATTGATGGTGATTATTAACACCCATATATCATTCCCTTAGTAATGCATAATCCCAAGATCTGTGCCTAATTGTGAAAACTCTAATCATTCATCGCCTCATATTTATACTTGAAAAAACCCAAAAAGAAACATTAATGTTGATACTTGCCTCCCCCTTTTAATGTTTTTGTACTATTGGTTTGAATTTAACTTGTATCTATTATTTTGAATCAACTTGATTTCTACTCATATGGTTCCTCATGGATCTGAGCCTGACTCATAAGTTGGGTAAATATATTGACGATGACCGTCTTTCACTTAAATTAATGTGTAAGTTGAGTGTTATCAAAAAAGAGAACCATTGTCGGGGAATAGTTTGGCATGGTCGAGGAACAATTTGGCGTATTAAGTTAGCTTAGAGTTGTACCTTACAAGCTTTGGTTAACACTTGTAAATATTTGTTTGTTATTTTCTTTTGTTTCTTATTTTACATTGATTTTTATTTTTGTTTACTTATTATTATGGCATTTTGGAATGAACTTGAGATCAGTGGTTGGAGATCCTATCTTGATAATCCATGTCCATATTGTAATGGACCCTACTTTTCTCAAGATTGTAGATATGCTCCTCGGTGAGAGATATGTGTACCATCTCGATCTTATAAGGAGTATGGTTGTTCTCTATGTGGTGGTCGTGATGGATATTGGAGGGATTGTTAAAATACCCACTCCCTCATTATACTAACTTGGTTTCTAGTTCTTCTCATGATTTTGATAGATCTTATGATAAAGAAAGGGAAGAAGAATGAAGTGCAAAAACTATTATTATTGAAGTAATGCTTAAACTTATATTTGATCGAGTGAAATCAATGGAGGATAATGTGTATCTCATACATAAATCCAATGAAGAGTTCCACTTACTCCAAGAACGAAGCATAAGAAATAACTATAATATAGCAACACTTCAACTTATCTAGGATCGACTGACATTAGTGGGGGATAACATACATGACATGCATCAATCCATGAGGGCATGTAATAAGGAAAACAAGAAGACAGAAGACATGGGAATGCAGGTCAATCATTTAATACTATGATCAAGTCCATACTTTTAGTTGAGCTTGGCATTAAAGAATCCTCGATGATTTCCAAACCAACCGAGCTCAATATGGTTGAAGATGCCAGCATAAAGGAAATGGTGCTTGAGTCAATTGAAGAAATCAAGAAAATTCATTGTGAAGATTCTAGCCCATTTTGGGGTAAAGATGACCAACGTAATGCAACTCTAAAATTTAGGGAAATTCCGCATTCTATCCAGTTTTCAATATTATGCTTGGTGGATTTAATGAAAGTCAATCCACCAAGGCACGTGATGAATATTGGAAACAAAGAGCAATTTCCTTATATTTTTGAATTTGACCTTCCAAATGGGCATGCTAAATCCCCAATGTTGAAGATAAAGAAGCTTAAAGACCGATTTCTAAGTAGTGGTCTTCTAACACTCTCTCACAGTTTCCCAACTAATCCCCATAGAAGTTTGATGCAAAATTGGGCAAACGGTTTAAGTCTTCAAAGTGGCACAATCGAGTATGCATTATTGCTCTATTACTTTTGTCCCAAGAGCCTCAGAGATTGAATGATCGAAAGAGGGGCAAAAAGTGTAAATCCTCTAAGAGGAGACACAAATGAGGATCAAAGAGGCATCGTACCGCAATGTTAAACCAAGCTCTTGATCGGAGGCAACCCATTATTTTCATGTTTACATATTTTAATTTTAATAAGTCACATAATTTTGATGTTTTGTAGGTACTTTTGACAGGATTGGAAGCCAAAAGCAGGGGAAAATAAAGTTTAAGAAGTCTGTCAGCCCTGCAGAAAGAAAGGAAAAACGGGGGAGCAAACTACCTTAGGTACCGCGTCCGCAACCTAAGAATCGTGATCGCGATAGTCTCTCCAGCCTGTGCCTTTATTATCACTACGGTTTCAGCGATCCCTTTAGCCCTTCTTATTCTTCTTTTTTATGTAGTAAGGTCACTACAAGTCTTATAGTTTGTGGTGCGGCCCTACCCTTACGTGTATTCATTGGTTTGCAATAATCAAACATTGTTCACTCAAGGCATGCAAATTTTATGAATTTATTATTTTCATTTGTATTTGCCTATTTCTTTTAATAATAATTTTGGATAAGCCTTTCCCTATGATTGATTGAGTGATGTCATTCTTAAGGGAAAAGTGTCGTGCTTAGGTTTTGAGCCATGGATATAAGGGAAGTCTGAGTACCCCTGGAATCTAGATCACAAATACTAGGGAAGTCTGAGTACCTATGGCATTCTGGATTTTGCATCGCACTCATGCCATTGGAAAAGTCTGAGTAGCCATATGGTTGGTTTGGCTGTATGAAGACAAAATATAAGACAAAGGCTTGGGTTGTTGCCATGGTTAGCAAATTTTGCATGGTGAAAGTTTAAAGAGAACACCCCTCTCCGTCTAAAATTTTTCAAAGATCAAGGGCATGGAAATGAGTGATAGTGTAACAATTCCTTTTTTCTTTTTGTTACACCAAATTTTTCACTTGTGAAAATTGGTAGATACTCTTTTTTTGTCACTAGCGGGAAGGGAAATTGAGTCTCTTTTGCAAGTTTGCATGCCATGTGTGGTGATTTAATTTGTCCATATCTCATGTACAACTTATAACATCTAGAACTTAACCCATTAGTCTCTCAAGGCTAATTTTGATTTTATTTTTTTGGAGAAATTATCATTGGCCATCTTTGTGATTTTGGAGGCCACTTTGTCTTAAAAAAACTACCCAAGCATGAATGTAATCCCTAGTTACCCATTTTGAGCCTTTGGATCTTGCTTGGAAAACACATTACAAGCCATGAACCATTTTTTTATCCCTATTTTAAATCATTACCCTCCTTAAACTTGAAAAAGCAACTTGAGGGTAAAAGCCTAAGTTGGGGTTGGTGAAAGTTAATGCAAGTAAGTTTGGGGCAACGAAGTTATAGTGATATGTCTAAGTGCCTAAGCTTTGAACAAATAAATAGAAAAAAAAGAGTATAACGAAGGAATGAATTGCATAAAAGTTGTAAGAAAGAGAAATTAAAAGAAAATAGGTGAACAAAGGGAGAAAAATGTAGGCATGATAAACAAGAAAAAACAAATAAGAGTGGCCCATATTCTAAAATAAGGATTACAAAGTGTGATGTAGATCTTCAAGGAAGGGTATAGACATGTTGTTCCCAAATGATATCCAAACCTAACCCAAACCTACATTACAAGCTTAGAAAGTTCCTTGAGTTCTCAAACCATTTACTTACTTCGTAGTGGTGAATGAAAATATGGGCAAACCTATGGTATGACACTTGTTGCAAAGATATTTCTTTTATGAGAAAGAGAGTTTTTGCACTTAATATTCCTTTTTTCATATTTGGTAGATTGGTGTGTGGAATTCTTTTTCTTGAGTAGTTGGCACATGAAACAAGTTGGGTGGGTGAATTTGTCTTCCGAGCAATGAGGAAAATGAAGTATAGCTTAGTTGTGGTCAAGATGGAGTCACTTCTAGAGTATTGTTTTTTTTTTGCTTCGTTGCTCTTTGATGTCCTATGCATCCTTAGATAAGTCTTTTCACGATGAGGATTGTAGTGGAAAATATCTTAGCCCATGTACAATGAGCTGCTAGCAGTCGTGACTACGGTTGAAATCACTGTGATCTTTAAGGCATGACATTTGGGCATATATAATTGTGTCACATAGTAAAATATAGTGTTTCTTGAGAAAAAGTAAATGCTTTATGTTGGGGGTGTTGATGAGTGGAGATTTACCACTTAGTTGCACTAAATATTCATGCACATTACCTTATTTTAAGTGAATTAATAAGACATAATTGTGATTAAATGCTCTAATATCCACACTTTGTAGGCATAGAGTTGAGGAGATATAAAAATGTAGATTAGGACTCAAAGTGATCAAAAGGAAGCAAGAAGTGCAGTTGAAGACTTAAAATAGGAATTTCACTCAGTTACCTTAGTTGTTTTATTATGACCATGATTGCAGCAGTCAATAAAAGGCCTATCAACAATGGCCGAGTAAGTAAATCATGGTTGTGCAGCTGTTGTTATGGCCAGACCTGCGCAATCGCAGCATGATAAAGACTATCAGCCCAAGGGAAAAATTGTCATTGCATGTGGTTGGTCCCAAATTTTGACAAAAAGAGCAAACCCTAGGATTATGTGAGACATTACATCTTCACCCATTTTTTAGGTTTAGCTCTTTAGTTCATAGACTCCATACTTGGAGAAGAAAATATTGTATAAATTTTTGGTGAAGAATACATTGTATAACATCAAAGTAGAGGAATAGCTCTCTAGTTTTATTTATTTGTGGGAGTGCAAAGTTTGAAGTAACATTCATTTAAGATCTATAAATGATTTCAATGGAGATTATGGGTGTATCGTTGATTATTTATCTTATGCGTAGCTAGATCTCTCTTTTGGGGTTATGTTTGGATAGGGGTTAAATTGTGTGTGGGTTGTTATTATTAGCCTCTATTTGTTAGTTCATACTTACGGGTTTTATCATTGCAATGCTAACTTTGTTAGGATTTGTGGCTGAAATCCCCAAATTACCACATGGTTTTTATGAGTGAAAGCTCCAAACTCTAGAAAGCTCAAGGCCATTTTCGAAAGAAGGGTTTTAGGTGAACTTTAAGAATCCATATCATCTTTGAAAGAGGGATGGGAAGACCAAATAAGTGATAGACAATAATATATGCAGTTTTCTAAATATTCACTATCTTAGACATAAGGGTGATTCTATAGTTAACTATACCAATGGTTTTCTCCTAGAAATAGGGATGCCTAAATTGAGGTATGGTTACCAAATATTGAACATATCCATTAGGTATTTGAAAGAATTAATGGGTGAAAGTTTGGTGTTTTGTTCAAAGACTAGAATCAAAATCTATAACATTATTTAAACTGAAATTCAATTAAGCTTCAATAAATAATTTAAATGGATAATATGGGTATATCCTTGATTATTTATCTTATGTGTAGCTAGATCTCTCTATTGGGGTTATTTGTGAATAGGGGTTAAAGTGTGTGTTGTTATTGTTAGCCTATATTTGGTAGTTCATACTTATGAGGTTTATTATTTTAGGCTCTTGGTTTGGATTTTAGGGTGAAAGCCCCAAATACACACACAGGTTTGATGAGTGAAAGCTCCAAACTCTATAAATCTTAAGGCCACCTTCGAAAGAAGGGTTTTCGATAAACTTTAGGAACCCACATCGTCCTTGAAATAGGGATACCGAGACCAAAGCAATGATAGACAATTATGTGTGTAGTTTGTTATATTTTCTCTATCTCAAACAGAAGGGTAGTTGTGTAGTTATAAATACCATAGGTATAATCCTAGAAATAGGGATGCCTAAATTGAGGTTTGTTACCAAATGTTGAACACATGTGTTAGGTATTCGAAAGAATCAATGGATGAAAGTTTGGTTTTTTGTTAAATACTAGTATCAAAATCTATAACTGAACCTACCAATAGTTGATTTACTAAATTGATATTGATTATTAACACCTGCATATCATTCCCTTAATGATGAGTAATCCCAAGAACCGTGCCTTATTATTAAATCTCTAGTTATTCATAGCCCTAAATTTATACTAGGAAAAACCTAAAAAGAAACATTAGTGTTGATACTTGTCTCCCCTATTTTATTTTTTGTACTATTGGTTTGAATTTAACTTGTTTCTATTGTTTTGAATAAACTTGATTGCCACTCTAATTATTTCTCGTGGATTCTACCCCGATTCGTAACTTGGGTAAATATATTCACAATAACCATCTTGCACTTAAATTGATGTGTAAGTTGAGCGTTATCAAAATATAGAGTCATCATAAGAGATTTTTGAATAATTCTACTTTTGACATAAGTTGGGGATGCAGTCCCACCCTTGTATGTATTCATTCCTTTGCAATACTCGAACTTGTTCACTCAAAGCATGCTAACTTTGTGAATTGATTGTTTTTATTTTTAGTTGTCTATTTCTTTTAATAAAAATGTTGAATGAGCCTATCTATATATTGAATGAGTGACGGCATTATTAAGGAAAAAACGTCGTGCTTGGGTTTGGAGCAATAGATTCAAGGGAAGTCTAAGTGCCTGTGACATCAAGAACACAAATGCCAGGGAAGTCGGAGTACCTGTGGCATTCTGAAATTGGGATCACACTATGCCATTGGCAAAGTCTGAGTAGCCTTAAGGTTGGTTTTCCTATATGAAGCCAAAATATGAGACAAAGGTTTGGGTTGTTACCATGGTTAGCAAACTATGCATTATGCAAGTGCAAAGAAAACACCCCTTCTAATCAATTTTTTTCAAAAATCAACAGCATGGACGTGAGCAACACTATAACAATTCTTTTTCACTTCTTATGACTCCAAATTTTTTACTTGTAAAAATTGGTAGATACTCTAATTTTTTCTCTAGAGGGAGGGGAAATTAAGCCTCCTTGGACAGTTTGCATGACATGTGTGGTGAATTAATTTTTCTATATCTCATGTATAACTTGTGACATCTAGAACATTCTCCATTAGTCTCACAAGGCTAATTTTTAATGTATTTGGTTGGAGAAATTATCATAAGCCATCTTTGTGATTTTGGAAGCCACATTATCTGAAAGAAACCTACCCAAGCATGAATGTAATCCTTAGTTACTATTTTAAGATTTTGGACCTTTCATGGAAAACATATTACAAGTTGTTAACCATTCTTTTATCCTTATTTTGAACCATACCCTGCTTGAACTTGAAAATGCAACTTAAGGCTAAAGGCCTAAGTTAGGGGGTGGTAAAAGTTGATGCAAGTAAGTTTTGGCCCACAAAGTTGTTGTGATATGACTAAGTGCCTATGATTTGAAACAAATGAATAGATAAGGAAAGAGTACAACAAAGAATAAATTGCACAAACGTTTTAAGAAAGAGAAACCGAGAGAAAATTGGTAAATAATGGTAGAAAAAGTTAGGCATGATAAGTGAGAGAAAACATAAAAGAGTGGCCCATAGTCAAAAAGAAGAATTTAAAAGTGTGATTTAGATGATCAAGGAATGGTATAGCCATACTGTTCAAAAATGATATCCTTCCCTAACACGAACATACGTCACAAGATTAGAAAGTCCCTTGAGATCTCCGACCATGAACTTTCTTTATAAATGCGATTGAAAATAGGGACAAGCCTATGGTATAACACTTGTTGCATAGAGATTTCTTTTGTGTGTGAGAGATTTTTTGCACTAATTCCTTGTTGCATATTTGATGGCATGGTGTGTGGAATTCTTTTTCTTAAGAGGTTGGCATATGAAATAATTTGAGGTGGGTTATTTTATCACCTTCAGAGTAATAAAAAAATGTAGTATAGCTTAGTTGTGGTAAAGAGGGAGTCACTTTTATAGTATTTGTTTCTGTTGCTTGGTTTCTCTTTGAAGTCCTATACATTCTTAGATAAGGCTTTTCATGATGAGGGTTGTAGTAGAAAATTATTTTGACCATGTGCAATGAGATACTTGTGGTAGTAACTACACGACAAAAAGTAGAAATTAGAGAAATACAACATGGTTTAAACATCAATCACTTTGGAAGTCATACATATCCACTCAAAAGATGGATTTAGGCTTAAGAAATAATCGAGGTATTAATGTAGTGTTGCTTGAGGACAAGCAAATTCTTTAAGTTGGGGTGTTTATTAGTGGTGATTTTACCACCCATTTGCAATAAATATTCGGGCACATTACTTTATTTTGAGAGAAATAAAGAGACATAATTGTGATTAAATGCACTAATATCTATACTTTGTAGGCATAGAGTTGAAGAGATAGAGAAATGTAGATTGGAACTCAAAGTGATCAAAAGAAACCAAGAAGAGCAGCTAAAGAGTGAGAGCAAGAATTAGCCTCAAGTACAGCGGTCGCGGTCTGAAGACTGCGATTAGAGCAGTCAATCAAAGGTCAACCAACCATGGTCGCAGAACTAAATTATGGTCACGTAGTAATATTCTCGGCTAGACTTGCTCCATCGCAGCACAGAAGAGAATTTCAACTCAAGGGCAAAATAGTAATTTAATATTGCTGGTCCCAAATTTTTACAAAAAGCCTCAAACCCTAGGATTATGTGACATATTCCATCTTCCCTAATTTTTATAGGTTTAGCTCTTGAGTTCATAGCCTCCATACTTGGATAGGAAAATATTATTTAAATTTTTGGTAAAGAATACATTGGAGACCTTCTAAGAGAAGGAATAACTCACATCCATCGTTGAATTGTTGTAGTGCAATGTTTGAAGTGACACTCACTTAAGCTTCAATAAATCATTTCAATGGAGATTGTGGGTATATATTTACTTATTTATCTTATGTGTAGTAAGATCTCCCTATGGGGGTTATGTGTGAATAGGGGTTAAAGTGTGTGTGGATTGTTACTTTTAGCCTCTTATTGGTCATTCTATTAGGGGTGTAGTGGAAAATATCTTAGTCCATGTGCAATGAGATACTTGTGGTAGTGACTACTATTGAAGTCATTGTGATCTTTAAGATATGAAGTTTGGGAATAAATTATTATGTCTCATGGTAAGAGGTATTATTGCTTGAGAACAAAGAAATTCTTTTAGTTGGGGGTGTTGATGAGTGGTGATTATACCACTTATTTACACTAAACATTCGTGAATATTACTTTGTTTTAAGTGAATTAATGAGACATAATTGTGATTAAATACACTAATATACACACTTTGCAGGCCTAGAGTTTAGGATATAGAAAAATATGGATTGGAATCAATGTGATCAAAAAGAAGCAAAAAGTACAGCTGAAGACTTAAAGCAGAATTGGCCTCAGGTACCACGATTGTAGTGTAATAAATATGATTGTGGGAATTATCTCAAACTCGAGGATTATCTGAGATATTCCATATTTCCTATTTTTTTGGTTTATCTCTTGAGTTCATAGCCTCCATAATTAGAAAAGAAAAAATTGCATAAATTTTAGGTGACGAATACATTGGAAACCTTTTAAGAATAGGAATAGCTCGCTTCTATTTTTTATTTGTGGGAGTGTAAAGTTTGAAGTAACATTCACTTAAGCTTCAATAAATCATCTTAATCGATATTATGGGTATATATTTGCTTATTTATTTTATGTATAGCTAGATCTCTCTCTTGGGGTTATGTGTGAAAAGGGGTTAAAGTGTGTGGGGGTTGTTATTGTTACCATCTATTTGGTAGTTCATACTTATGCTTTTTATCATTGCTATGTTAACTTTACTGGGATTTGTGGGTGAAAGCCAAAAATACCAAACTCTAGAAAGCTCAAGGCATCTTCGAAAGAAGGATTTTGGGTGAAGTTTAGGAATCCACGTCATCCTTAAAAGAGGGATGTGAAGACCAAAGCAATGGGTATCATCCTACAAATAGGGATGCATAAATTTAGGTTTGGTTGCCAAATGTTAAACACATCCGTTAGCTATTAAAAAAAAATCAAAGGGTGAATGTTTTAAGTTTTGTTGAAAGACTAG
>NW_025891095.1:0-13989 GCF_002878395.1 Capsicum annuum
AACTTCTAGGATTTGTTGTCTTGATCATATCTGCATAGTCACATAATCTGGCAAATTTCAGCTTCCAATCACCTATATTCTCCCTCATAACAATCTGTTTATCCCTATAACAAATAGTTTTACCTATATAAAGACCCAACACCTCTCTTACCAAATTCTGAATTTTCCAAATCCTAATGTATGGCTGAGAAACAATTCTGTCCTTGAACTTTCTAGCAACCAGCTTTGAATAACATATTTTGTTCTTATTTAGAGGTATGCACTTGTGAATAGGGCTATGCTTCTTAACAATAAAATCACCTGAATCTCTATCAGTTAAAGCATACAACAACCAGTTGCAATTAGCTGCATGCACTTCACCTGTATTCTATGCTTTTCATTAGGTTTTAACTTTAACTATCTTCTATACTCTACAGCATAATCTGTAAAAGATTTTCTAAAATGTTTTGCACCCTATAAAATCATTCCAAGCTCAAACACAGCAAGCTCATAATTTTCATCATACTTAGTTTTCTTTCTTTTCCTTCTTCTAGGTGGATCTATTTCTCTAACAATATCTACATCTATCTCTTAACTATCTTCACTCCAACAACCAAAACTATCAAGATATTACTCATCTCCATCCAACTTTCCAACATATTTGGTAGCCTTATTTTTACCAGTATTCCCAAAGCCTTTATCTACACAACCAGCAATCCCACAGGTACTTCTTCAGTTTCAACAACCTTTTTTCTTGCTTTTTGGTTTCTTTTTTATTGTCGGCTTGGTTTTTCCTTCTTTCTTATCTAAAAGCCCTTAAATCCTCATCAAAATCTGAGCCATCTTTTGAAGAAATATCTTCAAGATCTGAATCACTACTCAAGTAATTTGATAACTCACTTTCTATCCTATTAACATCTTCTACATCAGTGTTATCACCTCCTTGTACATCAAGATCTTCTACATCAGCGTCATCACCTTCTTGTACACCAAGATCTTCTAGGTTAACATCTTTTACATGAGCCTCCTTCTCTTTACCTAAGTAAACATTCTTTATCTCAACATCTTTTAGGTTAAAATCTTCTAGATTAACCTCCTTCCCTTCTTTTACTATAATATTTTCTGTCTCTATGATAGCACTATCATCAACACCAACACTTTCTCTTTCTGGGTTTGCACCCTCAATAACCTCAGATAAAGGTAAAAAACCAGTGGGACCATAGGGTGAAGAATTGATTCATCTAAAATATGAGAGACATAAAAAATCAATAGAGTCCTCATGTTTTAAGTCTTTGACTAGTTCAAGGAGATGTTGGTTAGTTTTAGCCAAGATAAACTCTTTAGTTACTGCATCTTGATAATAAAACCCCCTAATAGTTTCATACCCTAATTTTTTAGTGTAAAATAATAATTCAGTAGGGAAAAGTAGTCCTTGTCAATGCACCTTAGTTCTGACACACAATTTGCAACATATGTAGGGACACCCGTATTGAAAAAGGTCCCCCCATGGTGAAAATTTATGAAAATAATCTCTATTTTTTAGGTCACTTGCAACAAAGGATAAAAATTCAAAGTTAGTTAATGGAATATATCCAAAGTATACGCCAATAAGCTAAAAGCTACAACCTTTAATGCATGTTAAGAGAGTGACGGAATATTTCCAAAATCACAGTCATAACAATGAAATTTGAAAACCCTAAAAACTAAAATATGCTAAAATTCAACAAATATAAAATCATAATAACACTTACACGAGGAAGATCTAAGGAAAACCCCCAAATTTTTCCTTTGATTTGAGTGGAATTTTGGTTAAATTAGGGTTATTGAAGAGAGAGAGAGAGTTAACATCGGGGAGAGAGAAAGTGCCGTCCAAAATATTTTTTTGGTCCATTTAAATGTAATAAGCATATGTGGATTTATTTAATCTAGCTGAATAATCAAGTCTTACAGTCATAAGGATATCATAACACAATCCAAGGATTTCTCAATCCAGTGAAATAAATAACACATATACAATAAGTATAAGGTCAACAAATACACTTTAACCAATCTGAACCAAATGAATCAATGCAATGCATATGCTATGTACATACCTATCGAGCAATGGCTTCAAAGTCAGGACCCATGAGGGACTCACAAGGTCCATGTACTATGCAGGCGTGCACTTCGATCCCAATAAATATATTGTGCAGGCTTGCACTCCAATCTCAATAAATATACTGTGTAGGCATGCACTCCGATCTCAATAACTATACTGTGCAGGCATGCACTCTGATCCTAATAAATATACTGTGCAGGCATGTACTCCGATCCCAATAAATATACTATCCAAGCGTGTACTCTGCACCCAATGAAAAGCAATGCATGATGTGTGTTTTGCGGAGAAATTTTAACTTTTGAAGAGAGTCGCCACTTAATTTTGAAAAGAAATTAAGAAACCTTTATAAAAGTTACTTCAAACGATTCAAAACAGCAAAATCGTTTTAAGTTAGAGATTCTAGATAAGTGGTTTCTATTAACGTTTTAGGAAGGTGCTAGGCACCTAAAACGTCCTCTAATTTGCAGTTATCCGGACTGTTTGAAAATCGCCTTTTGATTAACTTCTAAAAGATTATTAATTTGTTGAAATAGTGATTTGATTTTTTTTCAAAAAAAAAAAGACTTGTGTAAAATAGATTTAGGCGACTTAGTAGGGATTTTAACTAAGTCTAAACAAAACTAATACAAATAAACACATAAAGGGAGAAAGGAGGAGAAAGTAAAGGATTTAGGCCATTGGGCCCAAATCAACAAGTCTTGTCCTAGTCTAGTTGGGCTTCCGATCCATTTCACCTGTCCTAAACTATTTTTAGAGCCTTTGGCTCGAGTCTTTCTCCACCTGTATTAAACACAACTTTGGCTTCCAGGCCGAAATGAATGAATAAATGACTAAATGAATAAATAAAAAGAAGACAATAATAAAAATTGAGACTTTTCAAGTCTCTTAGTGTCCTCATCATTGGGTTTTGACCCATTTTCCTTCTTCGTCTATCTTCTAGCACCCGCACGCCATGTAGTGGACCTTGAGTTTAAACTTCAAACTTGACTCGAAGGGGTGAGCCTCATTTACCCATTATGAAATGCAAGAGGAGAGGAGTCCATTTGGACTCGAGATATTTTTTGCATGCAAAGAAAAGATAAAGAAATTAATATATGTTCAAGGCATAAAAGTGACATATTTCAAAGTAAAAGAAACTATCAAGAACCAATTTTTGAATGACAAGAATAAGCACACTTACACAAGAATGAGAGTCAACAAATAACAAATACAAAGCAAAAGTTTCACAATCATACTATGCATGAGTAAAAAATTATCCAAATAATTTTATTTAGCCGCAAAAGTTCGAACTTTCTTACCATTTTGAAAAGATAACATGCGAACAAAGAAGAATAAACATCTTGGATGAAAAATAAAGCTAGCACTTCATATCTTATATGAGGGTTTTGAAATCCATTAAAATAATTAGTAAGCAAATGACAAATTCTTGACTTAACTAATTACTATTTTTATGAAGGCGCAACAAATAATAATAACTATTTTTCCAACATAAAATAAATAGCTTTACATGCTATAAAAAACATATCTACCAACAATAAGTTTAAACAAGACATGGGTATTGTTTTTCAAGTAAAGATCTAAACTTTATCCAAAATAATCAAAGAATAAAGTAAAAAAAGAGAAACAATCAATATTATCTATTCTTTTCAACATAAAGGAAATAACTTTACATGATAAAAACAAATATATCTACCAACAATAAGTTTAAACAAGACATGAGTATCGTTTTTCAAGTAAAGATCTAAACTTTATTCAAATAATCAAAGAATAAGGTGAAAAGGCAAAACATTCAACATTAACTATTCTTCTAAGCATAAAGAAAATAACTTTACATACTAAAAATAAATGTATCCAACAACAATGAGTTTAAACAAAGCATAAATACATCTTTTAAGCAAAGATTGAAACTTTAACCAAAATAATCAAAGAATAAAGTAAAAAAAGGCACATACAACTATTGCTAGCTCATTTTTATATTATGAACATGAAAATAATTAGAATATCGATATCAAAATGTCCTACGGCCTTCAAGGCCATCTACAGCATACAATCCCAGCAAACAAAATTATATCTACGAACTACGAAGAAAAAATATGAAGAAGAAAACAATAATAAAAATTAAAATAAAAAAAAGGTGTGTTTACCTTTTTGGGGGCAGCAAAACGAGACTACGAGTTTCGTTAAAAATTTTGATTAGCCGATCAACTTATGAAACAAAAATTTTTACTAAATAAAAATAACTATTTTTGCTCAAAAGGATTTTTTCACCTTTTTAGTCTTTCTTTTTTTCCTTCTCCTCTCTCTTTACCAAAGTAGTGGTAGTATTTATAAGAGAGCGTGGGGTATTTTTTTTCCTTTTTCACCAATGTGGGAGAAAAGTATTTATAGGAAAGGATAGAGATTTATTTTTTGTCATCTACCAATGTGGGAGAAAAAGAATTTAGGGGGGTTTTTGGAATGTAAAAATGAAAGATAAGGCGAGGTGGAAGATAATGTGGAGAGAAATAGTACAATGTAGTACAATCTTTGAATTTCAAAATTGGAAAAGGACAAAGTTGGGGTGAATAGTACAATTTGAATTTATTTTTTGGTGAGAATTGGGTAAAAGTTATGAGAGTTCTTGAGAATTTTGGGGTTATTTAAAATATAACCCCAATTGGAATTTAAACTTTAGCCATATTTATTTATTTTGACCAAATTAAAAATTAATTCACGAATTGCATTGCAATTATGACCAATTTTCAATTATGGTCAAATCTAATAGATTGGATAAATTAAATTAAAATTCAATAAGAATTAATACCTTTTTTTTTTAATCCCGAGCTTCTTGATTTAATAAAATGAATGCATATTTATCCAAATAAATTATTTTTGAGAATAAATTATATTTAAATTAAGATTTTAATCATTTAAATTTATTTTCAAGATAAGCCTTAATTAAATCCGATAATTTGTAAAATAGATATTTAAGTAACAAATTATATAATCTCGTATAACTGAACACGATAGTAATAATCACTACTTAAAATGAAAAAAACCACGTACAAAAATATTTTAAGTTTTTTTTTTATTTGGATGAAATAATTATTTTGGTTTATTAAAAACTGAAGAAACTCAGGATTAAATTTAGTTGTGGAGGGCAAAAATTAGGTGTCAACAACTGCCCCCTCCCTTTGGGTAGGGTGGATGTAAGTAACCCTGGGCAAAGGAAGGTTGATGTTCCTAATTTTTGTTCGACCATAGATTCGAATCTGAAAGAGGTTGGTTTTCACACGAGTTTCATAGAGTCATGGGCGGAACTCGGTATTAGGTTTCCTACATATCTCAGGTTACATGAGAATTCATGCCACTTGTAGTTCATAGAGATTGATTTAAAGCACGATTTTCAAAAAATTCATAAGTTATCTCAGTTTTAGAGTGTTTGATAAAACTAAGAAGCAGGGAATAAAGGGATTAAGAGGGAGGTTGGAATGCAGTCGAGTTTTCTACATAGATCCTAGCCTCTATATCCCCAAGATTACAGGAAATCATACTGCTTGTAGTTTGACTCAATCGGTAGAAAAGATAGTCTTATTTCAGACCATCTTTGGCTCGGAATGAGTGATAAGTTGATCGAGTTGTAGAAAAGAGGCTTGTAACCTCTTAACCATGAATGTGAGATCCTTCATATCCATAGTCAAGAACTTACCTGGACATAATTTCCAAAACTCTAAGTATGTTGCCACCCGAATTTGAAAAAAAGAGAAGGTTACCCTTGGCATGAGTTTAAAAATATCCCGAAGGTGAAGCTGAAACCAGAATATCCTGAAATACCCACATGCCTTCTAACAGGCGTGTGGTTGGATGGTGGTGGTGATCATCCTTTAGCTCGCGTCCAAAAAGTTTGACGTCCCTCTTTAGACTATGTCCCATTTTGATGCTAAGAAAAAGTTCCACGTTGTGTTGCGTCCTACCTGAAGTCGTCCGCACCTGTGGTTTTTATTTGAGATTTTCATCCTTTCGAATGCTTTCAACAATGCTTCAAGCAAAAAGTATTAGTACTAAACATAATTCACGAAAGAGGTATGTAGTCTTTTACCATATCTCCACGTGAGTTGTGGCCTGAAAAGTGAAGTCATCCTTTATTGTACCTATATCTCTTGTTGTATGTGACATGATAACCTCTCCGGTTGTAGCCAATGATCAATTTATAAATTTTTCCTAAATTGTCAATCTTTAGATGATCTTGCGCATTATTTGATGTTGGATACGAGGCGACTTACAGATGTCCTTTGAATTTCTAGCTTTTAGGTAATCCGGCACATCATCCGACTTTGGATAAGAGATGACTTACAAATATCCCTCCAGTCGCTAGCTTTCAGGTGTTCCTGCACATCATCTGACCTTGGATACAATATGACTTATAGATAATCCCTCAAATTGATCGTCTTTGAGTAATCCTGCACATAATCGATCTTGGATATGATGCGGCTTATAGAGAACCCTTGGACATTTCAATTTGACAATCTTGCATATCCTTCGGTAAGGATTTAGTTGCGACTTACAGATAATCGTTGAGCTATCAACTTTTGGGCGATCTTGCACACTATCCGGTTAGGATGTTATTGTGACTTACGGATGACCTACAGGCTATCAACTCATAGGTGATCTTGCACACTATCCTATTTCAAATAATATAACTTATAGATGACCTTTAAATTGTCAATTTCTAGGAAATCTTATATATCATTCATCCTTAGATAGCGACCTGAAGGCGTCCCTCCAAATCGTGTGCTCTTAATGTATTCAGATGTTGATTCATGAAAAGATGATGATATTCTCAACGCCAACGTTGTGTCTTGCATGTCAATAGATATATATTAAATACTGATGATATCCTCGACGCCAGCATTGTGTCTAGTGTGTCGACAGATATATTGAATGCTGATGATATCCTCGATGCCAGCATTGTGTCTAGCTCATCAACAGATATTGAATACTAATGATATCCTCGATGCCAGTGTTGTGTCTAACATGTCGATAGATATATTGAATGCTGATGATATTCCCTATGCCAGCGTTGTGTCTAGCGTGTCGTCAGATATTGAATGATAATGATATCCTCGATGCCAGCGTTGTGTCTAGCGTGTCGATAGATATATTGGATGTTGATGATACCCTCTACGCCAGCATTGTGTTTAGCGTGTCGACAGATATTGAATGCTGATTATAGCCTCTACACCAGCGTTGTGTCTAGCGTGTCGTCAAATATTGAATGATGATGATATCCTCGATGCCAGTATTGTGTCTAGCGTATCAACAACTATTGAATGCTGATGATATCCTTAATGCCAGCATTATGTCTAGTGTGTCGACAGATATATTGGATGCTGATGATATCCTCGACACCAACGTTGTGTCTAGCATGTCGATAGATATATTGGATGCTAACGATATCCTCTACGCCAGCATTGTGTCTAGTATGTCGATAGATATTTTGGATGCTGATGATATCCTCGATGCCAGTGTTGTGTCTAGCGTGTCGACAGATATTGAATAATGATGATATCCTTGACGCTAGAGTTGTGTCTAGTGCATCAATAGATATTGAATGCTGATGATATCCTCGATGCCAGCATTATGTCTAGCGCATCAACAGATATCTAATGGCCTTTGCGGCAATGATATGCAATGGCCATTGTGGCAGTGATAAAATAATTTTACCTGGCTTCATTTGTCAGTGTCCCGCTTTCTACATGTACCTGTACTCAAGGTAAACGATTAGTAGACACAAAATCTCTTTTACTAGCGACTACTTTTAGGAAACTTCTAAATACGATACGTGTAAAGAAGACAAAGTGTTTTTGTTTGTCGCCTACGATCTCAAGAAATGAGATGGACAAATCAAAAGGTCCTCAATAAATGGGCATTAAACCTATTTTTAGGGCTGCCCTAAAATACCGTTCTTGGGCATTACTGATCTGTTGTGGCTCTCAATTTGCTCGGGGATTTTTGAAAGAGACTCTCATTTTGCTTATTGATCCCTGAATCCACAGAAAAATGATTAGTTGAATGAAATTACTCCATGTTGACCTTATTCGATCCTTGATTTGATCCTTTCTATCTCTTAGGCATTCCACCATATTGAGACTTCTACCCTGACCTCTATCCCAAATGATGTCTAGGCAAGTACTAAGTAAGTGAGTCGTAAGATTTTTGAAAATAGTCTTAAATTTTTGAAAATAATTTTGAAAACTTCTGTGAAATTTTAGAAAATTTCTGCCAGTCATGTCATGTACTAGCTCAATGAATGTTTTCCTCGCGGTTCTGACTATATCCAATGGATGGTTTCCAAAACTTATGATTATTGTTGGAGGGTTTCTTCAAGTAGTTCTATCATAGCCAAAAATTGAGTCTACCCAGACTTTGTTACAGTTGGTGGTTTCCAAAGCTTTAACCTCTGGCGCTGGGGAATTTGCAATATGTTCCGGCATTTGATGGAAATTTTGAGGTCTTCCTCAAAATTTCTGCCCCAGTTTAAACTTGTTTGAGATAATACCAATCTGAGTGGATTTGAAGTCTTTGCTGATCTTCATTCTCTTTGTTGGATGTCAATCATCTCGTGTGAATTTTCGATATTCCTTCTTGAAAATTATGCTCGAGTTTCCATTTCCTAGGGTTATATGACTAAGTCGTTGGAGCGCCTACGTATCCCTTTGAAGTAGGAATCAGGTCAAACGTAGTTCAGGCTACACTAGGGATATACAAAAAAAAAATTAATGGGTTGACCGAAGCCGACATAGGCCTCCTACGTATCCCTTTTATTGGGAATTCAGGTCATCACGTAGTTCATACACGGGGGGAAAGGATAAATTTTCCTAAGAGGTTGACCGAAGCCGACATAGGCTGCCTACGTATCCCTTTCTTGGGAATTCAGGTCAAACGTAGTTCGTGCATAAAGGGAAAGGATTCTAGGCAGTTACACACTAACAAACAATATTATTACAAAGGTGATTACAAACAAACTAAGAAAACACAAAAACTAGAACGTCATTCAAACATAATATCTCTTTACCACATCAGAATTGATTGGTTCGGTCCACTCTGTGCCATCTATCTCAGACAAAGTCAGAGCTCTTCTAGATAACACCTTGCAAACTATGTATGGCCCTTGCCAGTTTAGAGCGAACTTGACCTTGTACTCCTCTTGGTGAGGGAATATTCATTTGATAACCAGTTGACCCACTTCAAATGCTCGAGTTCTTACCTTCTTGTTAAAGGCACGAACCATCCTATGTTGATGCAGCTGACCATGGCATACAACGGCCATTCTCTTTTCATCTATTAACATGAATTATTCATAGCGAGCATAGACCCATTCTTCGTTACTCAGTCTAGCTTCCTGAATAATCCTTAGGGAAGGTATTTCGACCTCAACGCGTATCACAGCTTCATTCCCGTAAACTAGTAAATAGGGAGTTGCTCCTGTAGAGGTTCGAACTATTGTTCGATACCCTAGAAAGGTGTAAGGTAACATCTTGTGCCATGATCTATCATTTTCAATCATCTTTCTCAAGATCTTCTTGATATTCTTGTTAGCAGCTTCTACGACTCCATTCATTTGGGGACGGTATGCTGTCGAGTTGCGATGCACAATCTTGAACTAATCACAAATTTCTTTCATCAAGTAACTATTCAGGTTTGCCCCATTATTAGTAATAATCAATTTTGGCACTCTGAATTGGCAAATCAAGTTATTCCTGACGAAATCTGCAACCATATTCTTAGTGAAGGCTTTGTACGAAGCAGCTTCGACCCACTTAGTGAAATAATCAATGGCAACCAAAATAAATCTATGCCCATTCAATGCTAGTGGCTCTATTGGTCTGATGACATCCATGCCCCAAGCTACGAAAGGCCAAGGAGAATTCATTGTGTGAAGCTCGTGTGGAGGCATTCGAATCAGATCTCCGTGTATTTGACATTTTGGACATCTCTGCACAAACTTACTACAATTATTTTCCATAGTCATCCAGAAGTAACCGATTCTCAGGATCTTTCTATCAAGGATAAACCCATTCATGTAGGGGCCATAAAATCCAGCCTGTACCTCGTTTATCAACTTATTAGCTTCCGCCACATTGACGTATCTTAGGAATCCCAAATCAGGAGTCCTCCTAAAAAGAATTTCTCCACTTGGAAAGTAATTCTTTTCCAAATGCCGGATTGCCTTCTTTTGGTTGTTACTAGCCTCTTCAGGATATATTCCAGATTCCAAATACCTTTTAATGTCATAGTACCAAGGCCCTCCATCAGGCTCCTCTTCCACGTGCATGTAATGCGCGGGTTGCTCCTTCAGGCTTATTTCCAAAGGATCGATGTAACTCTGATTCGGGTGCTGAATCATGGAAGATATCATGGCCAAAGCATCAGCAAACTCATTTTGTGTCCGTGGGATATGTTTGAAATCAACATCCTTAAATCTTCTGCATAATTCTTGCACCAGCTCCACATAAGGAGTAATCTTGGAGTTTTTTACCACCCATTCTCCCCGTACCTAGTGAATCAGCAAATCTGAATCTCCGATGGCTAGCAATTCATGAACACCCATGTCAAGTGCCAATTTGAGCCCCAGGATGCAAGCTTCATATTCATCCATGTTGTTGGTGCATGGAAAACATAACTTAGCGGTTACCAGATAATGTTGGCTCATTTCTGACACCAAAACTGCTCCAATTCCTGAACCTTTGAAGTTGACCCAAATAATAGCCTCCATCCGGGGTAGATTTCCATGATATCTTCTCCTACGAACAAAACTTCCTCGTCTGGAAAGTATGTCCGAAGTGGCTCGTATTCCTCATCAACTGGGTTTTCAGCCAAATGATCTTCTAAGGCTTTCCCCTTGATTGCTTTTTGGGTTACATACACAATGTCAAACTCACTCAGCAACATTTGCCACTTGGCTAGCTTTCCTGTAGGCATGGCCTTCTGGAATATATACTTCAATGGATCCATTCTTAACATGAGGTAAGTTATGTAGGACGACAGATAATGCCTCAACTTTTGTTCCGTCTAAGTTAAAGCAAAACATGTCCTTTCTATAAGAGTGTAACAGGCTTTATATGGTGTGAAATTTTTACTCAAGTAGTAAATGGCTTTCTCTTTCCTGTCGATCACATTATGTTTCCCGAAGACGTATCCAAAAGTATTTTCTGAGACTGACAGGTAAAGCAATAATGGAATTCCTTCTCTCGATGGGACCAAAACCGGTGGTGCGGACAAGTATTCCTTGATGCGATCAAAAGCTCTCTGACATTCTTCTGTCCACTTATTCAGTGCATTTTTCTTCAACATCTTGAGAATTGGCTCTCATATGACTGTTGATTGAGCG
Source organism: Capsicum annuum (assembly GCF_002878395.1). Taxonomy (NCBI): domain Eukaryota; kingdom Viridiplantae; phylum Streptophyta; class Magnoliopsida; order Solanales; family Solanaceae; genus Capsicum; species Capsicum annuum. The sequence continues at coordinate 11,448 of NW_025891095.1, forward strand.
ATGAATCTACTAATATAATTCAGACGACCGAGGAAACTCATAACTTCTTTCTTGGTCCTCGGCGGTGGCATGTCTTGAATTGTCTTGATTTTGGATGGGTCTAGATCGATCCCCCTTCTGCTGACTATGAACCCCAGCAATTTCCCTGATGGCACACCAAAAGCACATTTAGCAGGATATAACTTCAAACTGTACCTTCTTAATCTGTTAAAGAATTTCTCCAGATGAGTTAGATGATCCGAACTCTCGCGGGATTTGATAATTACATCATCCACGTACACCTCAATCTCCTTATGAATCATATCATGGAAAATCGTCGTCATGGCCCTCATATATGTCGCACCTGCGTTCTTGAGACCAAACGGCATTACCCTGTAATGATAAACACCTTAGGGCATAATAAAAGCCATTTTTTCTACATCTTCCTCATCCACCAGTATCTGATGATAGCTGGCGAAACAATCAACGAATGAATGTATTTTATGTTTCGCACAATTATAATTGAGAATATGGATGTTGGGCAACGAAAAATTATCTTTAGGACTGGCTCTGTTCAAGTCTCTATAGTCAACACAAATTTGAATCTTGTCGTCCTTCTTTGGCACAGAGACGATGTTGTCCAACCATGTTGGATATTTTGTGACCTCGACAACCATAGACCGGATTTGTTTTGTTACTTTTTCCTTGATCTTTAGACTTAAATCTGGCTTGAATTTTCTCATTTTTTGCTTGACTGGATCAAACTCAAAATTTATCGGGAATTTATGTGACACAATGCTGGTGTTCAACCCCAGAATATCATGATAGGACCAAGAAAACACGTCGATATACTCCTGCAACAGGTGGATGAGCTCTTCCCTTTGTGGCGCTGCTAGGTGGACACTGATACTTGTCTCTTTAATTTCATCGTGATCTCCTAAGTTAACTATTTCAGTTTCTTCCAAATTGGGTTTTTTGCAATTCTCAAATACCTCCATATCTTCAACTAACCGTTCCTCGTCATCGTCCTTCCAACCATCATCGTCCCCTTCATTTTGTTTGTTCAGGCTTTGACATGAAACAACATTGGTAGGTTTTAAGCTACTGTTACTGTAATGGACAAACAAACTAAGTTAGATGATAAGAAAATAACAAAACATATGACTAGGAGCGTTTTAGACTAATATAGTTTTCAAATAAATGAAGGCCTTTTCATTGAAATTTGAGAAATAATTAGAACACCATGGCTTGTGACTTGCACAAATACAAGACCCCGCCTTTTTTGAAAGCAGTAAGATACGAAAATAAAGTTTTGAGATATAAAAGGTGGATTGCGGGGCCTCCTTCGGATCATCACCGATTTCAAAACTATTAGTAATTGCCCTTTCATCTACCATGACGGGCGATGGGTTATGAGTGGAGTGGAGGTCCAATTTTGCGAATCCTCTCCTGGCGCAATCTGCTTCACCCCGATGGACTCTGGGAGATCTTCTGGTATAGCATTTCATCCTTCAAACAAATCTCCTATCCCATCCCCAAGACCATCATCATCTAACATCTCTCGTATGGGAAATGACTGAAATAGGAGTGGCAAGGGCCTAAACAGATTCTTTTCTAGCTCATCCTCAACCTTATCTCTTCTGGTAGGCTGATACCCTAACCCATGCTTAGAGCTTCTCTCTAGGATCACAATAGGCTCAATAATTTCTTATAAATTCTTGCCCAAGCCTCAATCAGGTTCGAACCCATTTCTTAACATCACAGTTGCAATCATTTTGTAGACAGAAGGCATTGATATTTTAAGTGTCGAATCTCTTTCCGCAGCGTTTACAATTTCCACTGTATAGAAACTGCTACCTTTTGGACCATCTTCAATCACTGGCACATAACCATTGGGACAGTCCATTTGACTTCCTTTTCCTTGGATGACTACTTCATGATCTTTCCAAATGAACTTCAATAATTGATGAAGGGGTGATGAAATTGCCTTTTCCCCGTGTATCCATGGTCTTCCCAAAAGCAGGTTGTAGCTAGGATGGATAACCATAACATGAAACTTAATCTTAAACTCAGCAAGCCTCATTTGGATGTGCAAATCTGTAACACCCCATACTCAGGAACATGTATTGGCTTATTCAAGTACGTGTATTGGTCTTATTTATATGAAATTAATTTTTTATTTTATTTATACCGGAATTTGCCCGTCGATGGTTCCATGCGAAGGTTATTGATTAAGCTTTCCAACGATATAAAGATTTCCAAAAATGGATAGCTTTCGGATATAATCGAGCACATTCAAAACTATAATATGGTGGCCGGGATATTTGGGAATAGTAAATGTGCATGAAAATTTCCTGCACACAAACTACTGAGGCCAGCTGAATTTTTGGGTCAACTTCAAATGATTACAACTCGCTTAATATAATGAAATGGGGGAGCTTCGACCTATGAAAATATAGATCTTTGAGTCTTCTTTCCAATGCAATTGGTTTCATCCAAATCCAACGTCTGAGTAAGGAGTTATACTCGTTTTACTTCAGCCTATCAAAATAGATTTTTAGGG
>NW_025891095.1:16989-26158 GCF_002878395.1 Capsicum annuum
AAAATAAATATTTAAGTAACAAATTATATAATCTCGTATAACTGAACACGATAGTATATAATTGCTACTTAAAATGACAAAAATCACGTACGAAAAATATTTTAAGTTTTTTTTTTATTTGGGTGAAATAATTATTTTGGTTTATTAAAAACTGAAGAAACTCAGGATTAAATTTAGTCGTGGAGGGCAAAAATTAGGTGTCAACAATGTGCAGACGTGCAACTCCGATCCCAAATCAACAATACAGTCAAGCAAAGTACGTTGTGTCTCAAGTCAGATCAAACGTCAATTTCAAAGTCAACTCAACTTATCAAGTAAGAATATTCTCAAAATAGTTCAAACATGCAATTAACTTATTTTATTCCCTCAAACAACACCAGTACCCGTATAGATGCTCGTCACTATCACCTATATGGGACCCTCAATTATCATTACTTCCATTACACATAACTAACAAATATTCCAATAAGCACTTTGAAAAAAAATCTAAGGAAAGTCTCAACTTGCCTGAACTCGAAGCCAGGCGTCAATTAACAAATTTGTCTTTACGTAAAGTCTCCGAATGATCAAACTCTGTTCAAATATAATCCCCAATTCAAAATTCTTATGCTAAAAACCCTAAACCAAAAAAAAAAAACTTAATTCCTCTAACTATCGGAATCTGAACCAGTGCACGAAAAACAGTAAACTGGTGTACCTTTAATTACATGGGACTATTGGACATAATCCCATTTCATCACTATTGTCCACCCATTAACAAATCTTTCATTCTCACTGGCCTACTGTCCAATACTTACAAATAGTCATTTTAAAATTATTGACTAAAACTATCTTAAATTAGTAACTAATAATAGAATTACCTACTACCTCAAGTTTTACTTAAACAATAGTAGTAATTTAGTTGGAATATCACCTGGCTAGCATAGTTTATAAAGGAACTGTAAGAAAATACTTACATATATGATAATAGAATCACCTATTCACGCCTTTTTCTAATTCACACAATTTAAGCATCATTAATTTAATCTAATCATTAACCATCCCTAACCTTTTTAAGATCACACTAAAAATATCATAATTAGTCATTAACCTATCCAATTATACAAGAATATAAATTAAATTGAAACTCCCGTAGTTGCACTGTTTAGCCTTACATTCATCTATAGTATTATAGCATGATATCAAGAATACATCAATTCAAAGGTGCTAACCTGAAAGTTGGTGAAATTTTTCTCTTGAAGTTACAATGATATTTTGAAAAACAGAAACTGTAACTTTGTGCCTCCCTTCCTTCTAACTTCCTGACCATATTAATAAATATGGTAAACCTTTCCTACTAAAATTTATTTTTTATCCATAGATCCCAAGAGTTAAGAAAAATATCAATTTGATCCATAACTATAAAATAATGACTAAAAATTATGAGAGGAAATAGGACAAATTTACTAAATAAATTTATAGGGTCGTTACATCATCCATCACTAAATCAAACGTTTGGCCTCGAACGTAAAGAGAAAGAAGATACCTGAACTATCAAAAAGATGTGGATGTCTACTCCGATGTCGGACTCAACTCCCAAGTGGATTCAGCAACAGGACGATGCTTCCACTACACCTTCACAGAGGCTATCCCCTTGGATCTTAACTTTCTAACCTGCCTACCCAAGATAGCTATAGGCACCTCCACAAATTTCAGATTTTGATCCAGACTCACTGAGTCCCACTGAATCACATGTGAATCATCTGGGTGGTACCGCTTTAACACAGAAACATGAAAAGTTAGATGTACAACTGAAAGATCCGGTGGTAAAGCAAACTCATAAGCAACTGGACTAACACGCTGAAGAATCTCAAAAACCCCAATAAACCTCGGACTAAGCTTTCCTTTCTTCCTAAACCTTATCAAACCCTTCATGGGTGATACCTTCAACAAACTCGCTCACCCTGCATCAACTCCAAGTCACGGACTCTCTTGTCAGCATAAATCTTTTGTCTACTCTGAGTCGCCAAGAGCCGATCCTGGATCAATCTCAGTTGGTCCATAGAATCTTTCAACAAATCAATACCCCAAGGTCTAACCTCAAAAGAATCAAACCATCCAACTGGGGACTACACTTCCTACCATACAAAGCCTCAAATTGATCCATCTGAATACTAGAGTGGTAGCTATTATTATAAGAAAACTCCACTAAGGGCAAAAACTGATCCCAATGACCCTCAAAATCAAGCACACAAGACCTTAACATGTCCTCCAACACCTGAATAGTCCGCTCTAACTGGCTATCTGTTAGAGGATAGAAAGCTATACTCATATCCAACTGAGTGCCCAACTCACGCTTTAAATTACGCCAAAAATTTGAAGTGAACTGAGTACGTCTATCTGAAATGATGAAAATAGGCATGCCAAGTAATTGAACTATCTCACAAATGTAAATCTTGGCTAATTTCTCTGCATTATAGCTCATTTTCATAGGCACAAAATAGACCGATTTGGTCAACCTGTCCACAATCACCCAAACAGAATCAAACTTTCCCAAGGTTTGAGGCAACTCAACTACAAAATCCATAGTGATACGCTCTCACTTTCACTCAGGAATGGGCATCCTTTGAAGCAAACCAGCTGACCTCATATGTTTATATTTCGTATATTGACAATTCAAACACTTAGCCACAAACTCTACAATATCTCTCTTCATCCCACACCACCATTAATGCTGTTTAAGGTCATGATACATCTTTGCCGCACCTGGATAAATGGAATAGTGTGAGCAATAGGCCTCCTCCATTATAGATCTAGTCAAATCACCTACTCTAGGAACACAAATATGCCCCTTAATCCTCAAAACACCCTCCTGGTCTAAAATTGCCTCTTTAGCCTCACCTCGCATTACCTTATCCCTGATAATACATAACTTTTCATCCTCAAACTAACGATCGAATCTTATCTATCAACAAGGACCTCACCTCCACATATGCCAAAACTCTAAATGACTTAGAAATATCAAGACGCACAAAAACTATTAGCCAATCGTTGCACCTCCCTGGCTAATGGTCGCTCCTCCACACTCAACAATGCAAGACTAACCATACTAACTGCCTTCCTACTTAAGGTATCTACCACTATATTGGCCTTACCCAGATGATAAAGGATAGTCATATCATAATCTTTCAACAGCTCCATCCATCTATGCTACCTCAAATTCAACTCCTTCTGTTTGAAGATATACTGAAGGCTGTGATAATCAGTGTATACCTCACAATGAACTCCATACAAATAGTGTCGCCACAACTTTAATACGAACACAACCGCTAGTAACTCTAAATCATGAGTAGGATAATTTCTCTTGTGTGGCTTTAACTATCTCGAAGCATATGTTATCACTTTATTTCTCTGCATCAATACACCACCTAAGCCAATACCGAAAGCATCACAAAGCACAGTAAAACCCTTAACTTTAATAGGTAGTGTCAAGATAGGAGCTGAAGTCAATAAAGTCTTAAGCTTTTGAAAGCTCTCCTCGTAATTATATGACCACTAAAAAGACACATTCTTCTGAGTCAATCAAGTCATAGGAGCTGCAATGGAAGAAAAACCCTGCACAAATCGCCTGTAATAGCTTTCCAACCCAATAAAACTCTAAATATCTAAAGGTGATATAGGTCGTGACCAATTCCTAACTGCCTCAACCTTGGTCGGATCGACCATAATACCATCCTTAAACACCACGTGTCCCAAGAATACCACAAAATTGAGCCAAAATTCACACTTTGAAAACTTGGCATATAACTTCTCATACCTCGACCTCTGGAGTACGATCCTCAAATATTTTGCATGATCTGCCTCGATCTTAAAATACACCAAAATGTCATCGATGAACACAATCACAAGAGAATCAAGATAAGGCCGAAAACCCTGTTCATCAACTCCATAAATGTTGCTGGGGAATTAGTCAAGCCAAAGGACATAACTAAGAATTTGTAGTGGCCATATCTAGTCTAAAAGTTAGTCTTAGGAATGTCCAAAGGTCGAATCTTTAACTGATGATACCCCAATCTCAAGTCAATCTTTGAAAACATAGAAGCACCCTAAATCTAATCAAATAAGCCATCAATATATTGTAGAGGATACTTATTCTTGTTTGTAACTTTGTTCAATCGTCGATAAGGACCTGAATATCTAGTATGGCTACTACAGCCTGAAAACCGTTGAGACAAACCCTGTGAAGCCTATCCTAAACCATAAGAACTCTGACCTAAATATCCACCCTCTGTTGTCTGCATCGCTGCCTGAACTGGCCTACCATGCTAAGGGCTAAAAACTCTTCTGAAAGAACCCCAACCTCCAGATGAAGTACCACTGAACTGACCTAAAGTGCAGGATCTCATCTCTTAGATCCCTATACTCCTCACGATACATCACCCCAAACTTCTTTGCCGATTCAAACACCCTCTGAAGAGAAGCCCCAAATTGGGATACAGAAAATACGACCTCCTTGATCCTAAGTGTCAAACCCCTCATAAACCTCCTGATCATCTCGGCCTTGTCTGGCAAGATCACCATTGCATAACGGGCTAAGACTTAAAATATTCTCTCGTACTCAGCCACAAAAATGCCCTCCTGCATCAAATTCTCAAACTTATGCCTATGCTCCTCCCTCAATCTATGAGGAACGAATCTAACAAGGAAGGCTTGTGCAAATATAGCCCAAGTCATCGGTCGAGAACCTACTGGCCTGGTGTCAATATAAAAGCACCACCACTACTTGGCAGGACCACGCATCAATATAAGTAACCCCGTGGGAGTCAACCGATCCCACACTCTAAAGTCTCTCATGGCAAATAACCAAAAACTCATAGGCTTCCTCATGTAGATCATCCTGAAACTGTGGTGGGTCTATTTTCCTAAACCTCTCAAACCGCTGTTGCTCTTCATCATACATAACTGTCATACCTCTACCGGTAGCTCCAACCCCTGGTAACGACATACCATCATACTCAGTATTGGCTGAACCACTGGACCCTAATATATCGGAATAGGCTGCTGATCTAGGGTTTGCGCCCCCACCCTAATATGTGAACCCTGTGGAGTACCAAGTGATCTTTCTCCCTGAACTATAGTCTCTAAAACACCCAACATTTTATCCAATGTATTCTGAAGATGTACTGCAGCAACAAACCCCGATGGTGCCTGGCTTGGGCCCAATCATCAGTTGGAACCTGAACACCATCATCATCTTCCTCAACCTCAACCTCGAGAGCAGCTCCTCGACCTCCCTCTCTACCATAACCTCTGTCTCTATCATATTTCCTACCCCATCCATGTATCCCCCCTCAAGCAATCGGCTCGAGGGATGGTAGGGGCTCCTGACCACAATCCCAAAGTGCATGATTTCTCACCATCTGTGAGACAATAAGTCAAGAATTTCAGTATTTAAAGTTAAAAGATCAATATTGCATGATAAGAGAGAATAAAAGGAATGTTTCCTAAAGTCCTATAGCCTCTCGAAGATAAGTAACAAACATCTCCGCACCAGTCCGCGAGATACTACTAAAATCGGCTTGTATTTGTGAGACCAATGAACCTGGGGCTCTAATACCCTCTGTCACAGCCCAAATTCGAAACCGTGATGGCACCTATTCCACCATCCATGATAGGTAAGCCAAATCTCCAATTCTAAGAACAACATCTCATACTCATAAAAGCGAAAGAAAATAAGAACAGAAGCAATCCTGAATAATCTCATAAATAGATTAACAGGCAAGTAAAATCAAATAATACATAATTTCAGGTCTAGAATTCACTAATACAAGCCGCTAAATACAGAACCAAAAGAAAGTTTGGGCCTTTAAAAATGCAAAAAAGGCATAAGGACATGTCTGAAGGAGATTTCAGTAGTTTATAAAGTCAGTAGCAGCTACCCCGAATCTCTAATGATGCTAGCAAAGAAGGAACCATAGGAATCAATATTCAGAGGTGATCGGATCTGTACCTGTACGTAAGGTGTAGAAAAAGCAAGAGTAAGTACGGAACCACGTGTACTCAGCAAGCATCGTCGACTGACCCTAATTCAAAGTGGTGACGAGTAACACCACGTAAATCATCTAAAAACAAACATACAACCTGCACTCAGGAAACCACCTTAATCTAACTGAATAGTTAAGTTTAACATTCATAAGGATATCATAACACAATTCAAGGATTTCTTAATACAGTGAAATAAATAATACATATACAATAGGTACAAGGTAAACAAATACACTTTAACCAATCTGAACCAAATGAATCAATGCAATGCATATGCTGTGTACACACCTACCGAGCAATGTCTTCAAGGTCAGGACCCATGGGGGACTCACAAGGTCCATGTACTATGCAGGCGTGAACTCTGATCCCAATAAATATATTGTGCAAGCGTGCACTCCGATCTTAATAAATATACTGTGCAGGCGTGCACTCCGATCCCAATAAATATACTGTACAGCCGTGCACTCCGATCCCAATAAATATACTATGCAGGCATACACTTCGATCCCAATAAATATACTGTGCAGGCGTGCACTCCGATCCCAATGAAATGCAATGCATGGTTTCCAGGTGTGCAACTTCGATCCCAAATCAACAATACAGTCAAGCAAAGCACATCGTGTCTCAAGTCAGATCAGACCTCAATTTCAAAGTCAACACAACTTATCAAGTAAGAGTATTCTCAAAACAGTTCAAACATACAATTAACTTATTTTATCTCCTCAAACAACACTGGTATCCACATAGATGCTCATCACAATCACCTATACGAGACCCCCAATTACCATTACTCCTATTACATATAACTAACAAATATTCAAATAAGCACTTTGAAAAAGAGTCTAAGGAAAGTCTCAACTTGGCTGAACTCGAAGTCAAAATTCAATTAACAAACTTGTCTTTACGTAAAGTCTCCGAATGATCAAAATCAGTTCAAATATAATCCCCAATTCAAGATTCTTACGCTAAAAATCCTAAACCAAAAAAAAAAATAAAATTAATTCCTCTAACTATCGGAATCTGAACCAGTGAACGAATAACAGTAAACTGGTGTACCTTTAATTACATGGGACTACTGGACATAATCCCATTTCATCACTATTGTCCAAATCTTTCATTCTCACTGGCCTACTGTCCAATACTTACAAATAGTCATTTTAAAATTATTGACTAAAATTATCTTAAATTAATAACTAATAATAGAATTACCTACTGCCTCAAGTTTTACTTAAATAATAGTAGTAATTTAGTGGGAATATCACCTGGCTAGCATAGTTTATAAAGGAACTGTAAGAAAATACTTACATATAGGATAATAGAATCATCCGTTCACGCCTTTTTCTAATTCACACAATTTAAGCATCATTAATTTAATCTATTCATTAACCATCTCTAATCTTTTTAAGATCACGCTAAAAATATCATAATGAGCCATTAACCTTTCCAATTATGCAAGCATATAAATTAAATTGAAATTCCCGTAGTTGCACTGTTTAGCCTAACATTCATCTATAATATTATAACCATGATATCAAGAATAAATCAATTCAAAGGTGCTAATCTGAAAGCCGGTGAAATTTTTCTCTTGAAGTTACAATCAGATTTTGAAAAATAGAAACCGTAACTTTGTGCCAATCTTCATACTAACTTCCTGATGATATTAATAAATATGATAAACCATTCCTACTAAAATTTACTTTTTATACATAGATTCCAAAAGTTAAGAAAAATATCAATTTGACCCATAACTATAAAATAATGACAAAAAATTATGAGAGGGGATAAAAATAGTACAAATTCATTAAACAAACTTATAGGGTCGTTACATTTAATGGGTGGTAATGGGTTTTACCGGGCTGATGGATCCTGTTTTGGGTAGTTTAATGGGTGGTAATGGGCTTTATCGGGCCGGTGGATCGAAAGATGTACATGGTATGACCCAATGTATGGGTAATTTGAGTATGGCCCAATCTCAAAATTGTAGATCAGAGGCGATCGAACGGTTGAAAAAAGAGTGTGATGGTGGTGTATATGGTGATATATTTTTGGGACAATGCTATGCTAGGTATACAACCAGAGGAGGTAATCGTTATGCTAAACCTAATTATCATGGTGAGTATATTTTGAATTGTTATTTTTAGGTTAAACTATATTTTGACGACGTAAAAAGTTATCCTCTTTCAGCATTTACATCAAATTGGTAATGAAAGACGCGTCTCTTTCATACACACATGTTTATTTATTGGTTAATCATAGGTAAGTAATATGCATTTTCACTTTGATATACGCTTGACCTATCTAGATGAGCTATATGAGTGTATGTTGAGTGTGATGTACATATTTTTTTTTACCTTCTTGCCTATTTTGAGCCCACTTATTCTGATTCAAGTCGAGAAGTTTTACTTTGTGTAAAGCGTATCATTTCAAAGGTCGAATCTGACACCTTTAGTTGAAGATTTGGAGGAGTACTAACTACTCCAGTATGTACAACAATTTTTGGTGGTAGGATATTCACAATTTTTTGGTACATAGGAATATTCACATTTATTCTCATATATATAGTTTAAGGTTCATATTATGAATTACTATATCTTAATCTCTCTGATTAATCAAATTATTGGCAGATTCACATAGTAAAAGTGAGAAGACATTTGCACTTATCATTGGATTATTATCTCACGTTGCTCTTCTCATCATTTTATTAACTTTCATGAGAAGAATGTATGGAAGAAATGGTAAATACAATTACTTTCTTACCCTCATTTATAACATTTTCTGATCTAATCTTTTTCTTTTGTTTACTTCTTTTTTGTTAAAATTAATCGAAGCAATAGCAACATGAAGAAGAAGTAAACAAGAAAATAAGGAGACAAGACAAGAGATCTTTTTATTCTTTTAAGTATTTCAGTTGTTTAAGTGTATACAACATGAACTCTTATGCCTCGATTTATAATATCATATAGAGGCATGCAAAAGGTTGTCATAATAATAGCATTAAACAAGAACATTATGGGGGAGGTTAAAAGCTATGAGAGTTACACCCATAATGGTATGTAGAGTAATGGAGAATTAACTAGACATCATGGAGAAGATGGGTGGGAGTTACTTAATTCTAAGAGTTATGGACATCCACCATAAACATATT
>NW_025891095.1:29158-52283 GCF_002878395.1 Capsicum annuum
ATTTTGAAAGCGGCATTGAGGTTCAATTCTATCTTCTTTCCCTTTTAATTTTTACGAAATTATGAGTGATTGGTGTGTTTGACATGCTTGACTTTTCGTTGTGTGTTGGTTGATGTTGAATTTGGATATGAAAACTTGATTGGTGGATTGCGTATTGAATTGGTTTAAGCATGTTAGAGAATGAAATTTGGGGTGGAATTGAGAAATTGATAAAAAAGGGTGAATTTATTTTAATTTTTTATTTATTGTTGTTTTTTTTTAATTTGGAATGTTTGTGGACTCGATAGGAGCATATTTTAGTCCGAGAGCTTAATAGAAAAAGTTAGGTTTGGGTAGTCGAATTTAGGGATATCGTTGAATGTTGAAAATTTGAATGTGTGGTGAATATTTTCTAGTTTATCGTACTTGATTCAAATGTATGCATTGGGCCGAGGAATGCCCCGAGATTTCATGTATTTATTCATCGGGGAATGCTCCGACGTATTGTGATGGCGGAAGACATTCGTGATGAAGGCCCGAGACATCGAGTAAAGCATTGGAGCATAGTTTAGGATTAGTCTAGAATAGGATTTATATCTTCGTATTTTTTTTTATCTTTGGGATTGTATAATTCGGACTAGACATTATTTTTGTTTTGAATTTTTTTTGATTTGTTTGTTTGCTTATTTCGTGTGTTTATGTGGTTTATACATTTTATAATGTTAAATTACCTGATACGCTCCACCAAGCGGCCGTGGTCAAATCACGGGACCGAGGGGTACCAACACCTTCCCCTCGGTCAATAGAATTTCTTAGCCGAAATCTCTATTCGCGGATCAGTGTTACAGAGTCAAAATCATTTTGAAAAAGGATATCCATGGGTGACTTGACACACCCGATTTATGCCAAATGGTGACTCTGAGTTTTGAATATAAAAAGTCCTTTTCGAAATAAATTTTCATCTTTTTGTCACTTAATAATAAAAACCCTGTCGAACCTTAAACGAAATCTTTTGGTTAAAAAAGGGGTGTGACAGCTCTGGCAACTCTGCTGGGGAACTTTTTCAGAATCCGAGCTTATTTTTTGGAGTTGTATCGTCTTAGTTTGGCACTATAGGTCTATAGACATTTTGCTTGTGTTGTTTTGTGTTATTATTTTATAATGCTTGAGTGCCTACGCGCTCTTTGTTTACAGTTTTTTCCTTATGTATTACCGCTTTATATCTGACATCATTTGCATAGCCTGAGTCAATTCGTTCTGCAACAAGTCTCGGAGTGCACGTCATGTACACGAACTCTAGTTGAGTCACCCTTATTTTAGGAGGGGGAGCTGTCGGACATATGGAGTGGGTGGAAAGCTATCGCAGCCATTATCGACCATACGCTCCGCTGAACAGCCTTGTTAGTAAACCCCAACGTAGGTCAGCCTTTAGATCATGCTTACATGCATTATATTGAGACCTAGCGGGGCCTGCTTGGTCCTTTGTATGAGACTCACCTCTAAAATATCCCTACGTGCTAAATGTTGCATCTTTGAGAGTAACGGGGTCATTTGACGGATTGATTTGGGGAAAGCATGTGCTAGAATTAAAGAAACGTGTGTAGGCATGGAAAAATAAAATAAAAGGAAAAAAAGAGAAAAAGGTGAATCAAAAAAGTGTTTCGTAGATTTTAGTGTTCTTTATGGCTTTTGTTTTCCACAATTCAGAATTCAAAAAAGAAAAAATTTTACTTTTTGCACTCATTTTTCAAAAATCAAAAAACATCAAAAAGATTTTCTTTTTGTTTCCTTTAGCAAGCATTCACAATTCGAAAACCCTAAAAATAAATTTTACAATAGGAAGTTTTTATAAAAGAAAATGCAAAAAGATGGTAGGTAAAAATACCAAAAAGATTTTCCTTATACTTGTTGATGTCATTTTTATTTTACGTGTCAAACTGAAAACTTAGAAAAAAAAAGATTCTATTTACATTGTTCATCGTCTGTCTTTGGTCGTGTATCTCAAGTCAGGGTTCAGTTTGTTATTTAATCTTTAATTGTCTTATCTAGACGAACTACACACTCCTGATTCTCCTCTTTCGGGATGTGAGATACGTAGGCAACCTATTATTGGTTCGGGGATCTTATTTCAAAAATTCAAAAAGATTTTCTTCACTATTTATTTAAGTGTTTCATATACATCTTTAAAAGAAAACTGCAAAAAGATTTTCCTTTAATAGGTTCAAGTTTCATTTTCATATGAAATTTAAAACTGAAAATCCAAAAAGATTTTCTTTGGTAATCATAGATTTCACTATGTATAGGGATGTTAAAGCTGAAAAATTATAAAAAAAATTCGTCAATTCTTTTGACAAATTGTTATTTTCTTCTTAAAGTTTCAAGAAAAAGAAAAAGAAAAAGAAGAAGAGTTCAATTGGCCATTTTGGCAAGACTTCACGAACTACGCACACCTGATTCTCCTCTCTCGGAGGTGAGATACGTAGGCGCCCTTTTAGGATGAAAAAAAAAGAGATTTTGAAAAATTATTGAACTCTAACGCATTTGCTGTCTCTTGTCCAGTTAGTTTAAGGTGGTTAGTTTGTGGCATTGTGGCTGGTCCTTCATATTACACCAAGTCACAGAGAATGTTATGGCCAACAAGGATACCGAATTAGTTGTCACTAATCAGATAGGCAATTCAAAAAATGAGAATTTAGAAGCTAATGAAGAGATTCGAAAATTAAGGCAGCAAATGATAGAAATACATCGAGCTTGGGCTAAGGGGTTACCGCCTCCTCCAATTCCCACAGATAATCTGGAATATCTTTCTAGCTTGACTCCCCTATTACATGCATAATTTCCCATTTTTATTGATATGCCACAACATCCATCAGGATCGACTCCAGGGCACTAATATCCAACCACTTCCAATGTTCATTTCCTCACTCCCCAATCCAAGACTTCCACATACTCGGCTCCATCTGTTGTTCATGCTTTTGCGGTGCCACCCCCACCTAAAGCTCCTACTTTTGATGTTCATCCACAAGTTGTGCCTCCCTACTCTACAAGAGAGCCTGTATTGGATATTACTGGGGACCAACGTTACACTTCGAGCCTACATTCAAGTTGACTGGTCTTTACGGTGACACTCACCCACCTGAATTTCCTCCTAATGCTGAGAAGCCTGTTATGACAGAAGAACAAGAGGAAATGACCAGAAAATTGAGAAGTTTAGAACTAGCTATGAAGAACTTGCAAGGACTTGGGGGTTACAAAAGTGTCTCATATAAGGACTTATGCATGTTTCCAGGTGTCAACCTTTCTCCTGGCTTTAAAATGCCAAAGTTTGAGAAATATGACAGACATTGGGACCTAGTGGCACATTTGAGGCGCTATTGTAACCAATTAAGAGGCGTTGGAGAGAAGGAAGAACTACTCATGGCTTATTTCGGGGAAAGTCTTTCAGGCCTAGCTTCGGAATGGTTTATTGACCAAGACATTGACAAGTGGATTAGTTGGGATGACCTAGATAATGAATTTGTGCAACAATTTTAATACAATGTGAAGCTGATCCCTGATGAAAAATCCCTAACTAGTATAAAAAAAAGGAATACTGAAAGTTTTAGGGAGTATGCGATCAGATGGCGTGAACAAGCTGCTAGAGTAAAACCGTCAATGAAAGAAATAAAAATAGTGGAGGTATTTATTCAGGCGCAGGACGAAAAATATTATCAACACTTTCTACCTGCATTAGGTAAGCCGTTCATTGAGGTCCTTAAAATGGGGGAGATGATAAAAGAGGGAATTAAGACTGATCGTATTGTGAGTTTTGCAACATTGAAAATGAATACTCAAGCAATTCAAAAGGGTTCAGGAAGTGTTGGGGAGAAAAAGAATGAGGAAGATGCATCTTCTATTGTAGTTGGACAGCAGGAAAGGTCAAGAAGACCACGTCGTCGTCGCTCTCAAGCTCAAGCTAAAGTTTATGACCAAGCTCCACATAATCACTCTAAAAATCCATTATACTCTGTTCCTCCACATCCATATCTAGTGTATAATGGACAACCATATGTTCAACCCTCATCTTACCCATAATGGCGTACCCCAGCACCCCAGAGTCGTCCTCTAGATCCACAAACATACCAAAACCTTTCTAAGCCTGATTTTCAATTCAAGCTAAATAATGAAATGAGGCAGAAGTCGAGAGATAGCTTCACACCAATTGGAGAGTCGTATGCCAGTTTATTACAGAGATTGGTATAATGGGGCATGATCACTCCTCTCCTTGGGTGCACTCTTAATTGGCGTTCAAGAAATTTTGATCCTAATGTACGATGTGCATATCATTCTGATGCTCAGGGTCATAGTATTGAAGATTGTCGATATTTGAAAAGAGAAATTGAGAAGATGATTCAATATGAATCAATTATGGTGTAGAACATTGACAGTAAGGAAAACTCTAGTCATGTTGATATGCAAACCAGTGGCTAAGTTGTCAAGCTGAGCAATTGAGAAGTCACCCCTCTCCCTACTAGGAAGAGGTCTGGTAGCTTATTTTTTTTTATTTTCTGTTGTCCGAATTATTTTAGGGTTGCAGTTCGGGATCTATCTTGTTTTGTCCCTTTGCCATTTATGTTCAAACCCTTTTATCTTTTATTTCAACTAAATGAAGTATCCCTTTCCTTTGTGTTTTAAATGTGTTGTTTTTTTTGTTTTCTTTATATAGTACATTTTATGTTGACTCTAGTGATATGAAATGCTAATGAAATTTTCAGTCAGATCTTAAAATCCAGTTAACCATGAACATTGAATCAGAGGGTTAAAGTTAGAAAAAGAGAACGTCTGAGAAAATAGATAGAGTGTTGGGGCATTTGGTGATCAAGTTGAAACCTTTTTTGAAAATTAAGGTACTTATTTTGAGAATCATGAAAATAACTTGGTCAGCATTTGTGATACAGATGATACGGGAATTCCTAGCTTGAGACCTTTCACACGAATCCAAGCACGTGAGCTGCAATGACTTCAAGCCTTGTTCACATTCTTGGCCATGTATGAGGCCCATGTGATCCCATCTAAGGGCCTATATTTAATAAAATGTAAAGAGGCCTACCAAGACACCCCAAACCCATCCACTTAAATGCCAAGGATAATTTGGTCTTTGTCCCTCCTTTCTAAGTGACTATATAAGCCATGTAATAGGGCTAGTATTGCTTTAGTTCATTCCTATTATTCAAGAAACAAAGACTTGTAAATTTTTTACTTCTCTTTCTCATCATTTGGAGAGGCCAAAACCAAATTCTCACTAGTAGAGTGATACTAGTGTTGTATCTTGGCTAGAAACTAGGTTCTTGAGGGTATTTGAGTTCCTCTTGGTCCAAGTAAGAACTTGGTATTGATATTTATTAGTCTTAGGGTCCTTTCTCTTGTTAGGGTTCTTAGATTAATGAATATTGTGTGTCAAGTTTCTATCTCTTTCTTTGTAAATCTTGTTAACATTGTGTTGTTGAATATAAAAGTCTAGTGAAGCCGTGTGGGGCTCTTTCGATTTAATAGAAATATTGTCTTTGTTGTTCTTGTTGTTAAACTCACTTTTCTAGTTCAAACAAGTGTTGCAAGCCTAGTGAAGCTGTGTGTGGCCATTTTCGATTCACTAGAACTTTGTTGTTCATCTTGTTGTTCTTGTGTTGGTAGGAATCTCTTGATACACACTTACCATTGTATGATTTGGTATCAAAGCTCAAGGCTAGGTTTTGTTCTTACAAAAACAATCTTAGAAAGCTCTTACCAAAAAGTGTGTTCTTGAACATTTTGGTAAAAAAATTGGTTGTAGATCTATAAAAGTTTTACTTGTTTAGTTGTTTCTTATGTTGGTTTCTTTCTCATCAACACAAAGGGTGTCTAAATCTAAATTTGAGCTTAATGAAAAAGAGAATTGTGTTGTGAAAAAAAAAAAAACCTTGGAAGTGACCATTGTGGTGTATTGTTGTTGTGTTCTTGAAGGTATTGATTTTGTGTTCATGATAAACTTCTCCTCATCTTATGTCTTAACTTCTATAAAGATAAATAGATACAAAAAGGTTGTAAGACAAAATTGAAAATTGTTTGTGAGAAGACTTGCCAACATCACCTTTTCAAGACTTGATAACCACTTTTCCTTAAAACAAGGAACCTTGTCTTGTGGGACTAGTGAGGTCAAACATCACCTTTTGAGTTTGAAAAAAAAAAGGGGGGTTGAAAAATGTTACAACACTTTATGTTTTCCATCCCAATAACAAGTCATCCATTACAAAAGATCTAAGGGGACTAAGACTTCAAGTTGATGAACTATTTATGTAGACCCGCGGCCATTGACATGCTACCACATCACCCTAGTTACTGTTCACGTGATAATTAAGCTCAAATTTGGATGTTCTAGTTTTTAATTATTGATTCCTAGCTTCCTCTAATTGACTTGAGAACTAATTAACAAGCTAGTATATTCCTACTAGCTTGTCAATTAGTCACTTGAAGCCTTGTGTTCGTGTCAACATTTGTTTGTGTGCTTTTGTCGTTTGAATACATTGTAACTCTTGGCTCTAGTCCGACGAGAATTCTTTGGGTTTCAAACAAGAATCCATTCTGGGAAAGAGCATACTCATACCTTACGGATTTACGGGTTCCTAGCTAATCTACAACTCTTGTGGAACTTGAGTGTGAGTGAACCAAGAGAGTGTGAGTGAGGAGAGGGATTTTAAACTAACTTGTTTGTTGCTTGTGTAGGTGATACCTTGATAATGGAGGGAACCACGTCTCAAACTGTGGATTCTAATGAAATGAAGAATATGAGGGTCACTCTTGAGGCTATGACCCAAGCTCTTGAAAGGTTGAGTACGGAAGTAGGAGCCATAAGGGAAGAAATGACAACTATTAGTGAGAGGTTAGAACAAGTGGAGAACCAAAGGAACTATCGTCCTTCTACTCCTCGACATGTTTCGTCAAGTGGACATGATAGAAATTCCTCCGTCACCGTTACTCCTGAAACATGTCCACAATTGCCAAATCCTTCACTAGCTCCACTAAATGCCACAAGCCAAACCACTTATAACCCTCTAAACTGAGACTCCAATAGACCAACCCATTCCCAAATGTCTCAAGTTCCGTAAGAGGTATTCGGACGTCAAATGCCTCCACAAAATACGAACCCCCCTTCCAAGCTCCACTAAACCGAAGACCACCACCTCCAAAAAATCCAATTCCTCCGAATCAAGTTCCAAATGTCCAAAATCGTCTCGTCCACCTTGAGGAATATGGTAGAGAGGATTATAAAGGGTATGGAGCCTTTGACGATGCCTACATGAGAGAGGAAGAGATGAGAGGAGGTACTGTGGATCTAAGGAGATACCGAGGGTACGGAGAAAGGGGAAATCGACACCTAGAGAGAGACATAGGCATCAATACCATCAAATTGAGCCTACCTATCTTTAAGGGTGAAAGTGACCCCGAGGTGTATCTTTCTTGGGAGTCGGCGTGTGATAAAGTGTTTCAAGTGAATGATAGCTCGGAGGAGAAGAAGAGTTGTTATGCCATAGCTCATTTTGAAGGCTACGCTAACACTCGGTGGGAATACGTCAAGCGGTTCGGCAACGAGTTGGTAGAGGTACAACTACCACCATGGTTTCGGTTGAGGTACCTAATGAGGCAACGGTATCTTCCCAAAAGTTATCGTTATGAGTTGCTTGCTAGGTTGTACAATTTGTGACAAGGGAATCAAAGTGTTATGGCATACTATGACGAGTTTCAACAACTCATGTTGAAGCTTGATCATAGGGGAGAACAAATTGTCCATGACATCATTCGGTTCAAGTGTGGGTTGAACAAAGATATCTCCACTCATTTGACGCTTCACAAGTTTGATACCGTTGAAGGGATTTTCTAAGCGGCTCTTAAGATTGAAAGGGATCTTAAAGAGAGGTCGCCGTTCAAGGCAAAGGGACAATTAACCTCGGGTTGGCCGAGGATCAAAGATATGGTTCAACCATCTTTGGGTTGGCCCAAAAACAAGGACCAACCCGCCATTACAAGGCTGTCCGAGCCTAAAACAGTCCATAAATTTCCTCCCCGGCAAGAAGCTCACAAGTATCCTAATCCTAAAGGGTTCCAATGTTTCAAGTGCCAAGGTTGGGGACATAAAGCTAATGAATGTCCAAACCGGCGCAATGTGATCCTAAGGAAAGGGAGATTGTATTACCTTGGTGAGGAAGTGGGTCTTGAAAAAGAAGAGAATGAGGCCGAGCCTCAAGATGGAGAGAAACCCAAAAATGAGCCTCATGATGATGATGATTATGAGGATGCTTATCCACAAGAAGGGGAGTGCGTGGTTCCAAACTTTTTAGTGAGGCGTGTCATGATTAATAAGGCGATAGATGACCCTAGCCAACGGGAGAATTTATTCCATACTAAATGTCTTGTGAAGGGAAGTGTGTTTACTATGGTGATAGATAGTGGAAGTTGTACGAATGTGGTTAGTGTTGCAATGGTGAACTTCTTGAAATTGTCGACTATACCTCACACTAGTCCTTACAAGTTGCAATGGTTGAATGAATGCGGGCGAGTTAAAGGTCACAAGGCAATGTGTGATACGTTTTAAGGTATCCAACTACAGTGACGAGGTGCTTTGTGATGTGATACCAATGCAAGCTTGTCACTTGTTGTTAGGAAGGCCTTGGCAATACGATAGGTTGACCAAATATGATGGAAGGTCCAATCGGTATACACTTGAGAAGGATGGCTGAAAGGTCGCTCTTCATCCATTATTGCCTTCCCAAGTGAATAAATTATACCAAAAGATACGGGAATTGAGGGAAAAGGGAAAGAAGGCCGAGAGTGAGGGAAAAAAAGGGGAACCCGAGAGTGAGGGAGTAGGGGAAACCGAGGGGCTCCTAATTTCTAAGGGGAAAGAAAGTGTGGTGATGATGGCTAGGAGGAAAGAATTATTTGTGGATTATGACGAGGACACTCCGATGCTCCTCTTGGCTCATTGTTTTAACACTAACGCCACTAACATTTCCATTTCCGATCCTATTTCTCATGTTTTGCAGGATTACGAGGATGTCTTACCAAAGGAATTACCACAATGATTGCCCCCACTTCGGGGAATTGAGCACCAAATAGATTTTGTGTCGGGTTCATAATTGCCCAACAAATCGGCTTATAGGAGCAACCCGATGGATACCAAGGAATTGCAACGCCAAGTTGAGGAACTCTTCAACAAAGGATATATCAAGGAGAGTATGAGCCCTTGTGTGGTTCCGATGCTACTAGTTCCTAAGAAAGATGGGACTTGGCGTATGTGCGTTGATTGCCGAGCCATCAACAAGATAACGGTAAAATATCGTCACCCTATTCCTAGGTTAGATGATATGCTTGATGAATTGAGTGGTTCGTGTTTGTTTTCAAAAATTGATTTGAGGAGTGGCTATCACCAAATTTATATGCAACCGGGTGATGAATGAAAAACCGCCTTCAAGACCAAATTCGATCTCTATGAATGGATGGTTATGCCATTTGGCCTAACAAACGCTCCAAGTACTTTCATGAGGCTAATGAATCATGTGATGAAGCCATTTATCGAAAAGTTTGTTTTTGTTTATTTTGATGATGTATTGGTGTATAGTAAGTCCTTAGATGAGCATGTAAAGCATTTACAATATGTGTTTGATGTTCTCCGAAAGGAGAAGTTATATGCTAATCTAAAAAAGTGTTCTTTTGGTGTCCATGAGGTTGTATTTCTTGGGTTTGTGGTGAGCTCAAAAGGGGTCGAAGTGGATGAATCTAAGATTGACGCCATTAAAACTTGGCCAACTCCTAAAATCGTAGGTGAAGTGAGAAGCTTCCATGGGTTGACTAGTTTTTATAGATGTTTTGTCAAAGGATTTAGCACCATTGCCACCCCCTTGACCGAAGTGATTAAAAAGGATCGGCCTTTCAAGTGGGGTGATGAACAAGCTAAGGCCTTCGAGGACTTGAAATCTATGCTAATCTCGGCCCCTTTGCTACAATTGCTGAATTCTGACAAGACTTTTGAGGTCGAATGTGATGCAAGCAAAGTCGGTATAGGCACAGTTTTAATGCAAGAATTGAAGCCTATTGCCTACTTTAGCGAAAAGCTCAAAGGAGAAACTCTAAACTACTCTACGTACGATTTAGAGTTGTATGCCTTGATTAGAGCCTTGGACACTTGGTAACATTATTTGTGGCCTAAAGAATTCATGATCCAAACGGATCATGAATACTTGAAGCATCTACGGGCACAAGACAAGCATACCGGCGGCATGCCAAATGGATTGAATTTCTTGAAACTTTCCCTTATGTTATTCAATACAAGAAGGGTAAAGACAACGTGGTTGCCGATGCTTTTTCCCGAAAACATGTGCTTGTGTCTACTTTATCGTCTAAGTTGATGGGGTTTGAAAGCCTCAAGTCTTTATATCCCGAGGACACTCACTTTGCTCCTATCTATAGGAAAAATAAAGAGTTGGAAAGGGATAGGTGGGTTATGGATAAGGGTTCCAATCCCTATACCAAATTTGATGGATACTTGTTTAAAGGTAGACGACTGTGTGTTCCCTCAAGTTCGTGGAGAGAATTATTTGTGAGGGAAGCACACAATGGCGGTCTAATGGGCCATTTTGGGGTCAAGAATACCCTCGGAATTTTGGAAGAACAATTTTATTGGCCTAGAATACACAAGGATGTGGCCCGGATTTGCGGCCAATATGTTAAGTGCAAAGGAGCCAAGTCACGGCTCCAACCCCATGGGTTGTACACCCCATTGTCCTTCCCTTTGCGTCCTTGGCTTGACATATCAATGGACTTCGTGTTGGGATTGCCGAGGACTAGAAGGGGGCGGGATGGTATTTTTATTGTGGTGGATCGGTTTTCCAAGATTGCTCACTTTATTCCTTGTTCTAAATGTGATGATGCGCTTAGCGTAGCCTCTTTGTTTGTTGATAATGTTGTAAAACTTCATGGTGTTCCGAGGACCATAGTGAGTGATAGGGATTCTAAATTCCTAAGCCACTTTTGGAAGTCCATGTGGGGTAGACTCGGTACTAAGTTGTTGTTTTCGACTTCATGCCACCCACAAACCGATGGCCAAATGGAAGTAGTAAATAGGACCTTAGGGTCTATGCTACGGTCCATGGTTAAAGGAAAAATGACTTCTTGGGAGGAGCACTTACCGTTGATTGAGTTTGCTTATAATTGTGTTATACACTCGAGCACAGGGATGACACCCTTGGAGTATGTATACGGCATCAACCCCCTCACCCCTTTGGATTTAACCCCTTTTCCAAGTGATCTTATGATAATCTTAGATGGAAGAAACGGGCCGAGGCCATGAAAAAGCTACATGAGAAGGTGAGGTTGCGGTTGGAGAAGAAAAACCAAGAAGTTGCGAAGCGAGCCAACAAAGGAAGAAGAAAGCTCATTCTTGAACCGGGAGATTGGGTGTTGGTGCACCTAAGGAAGGATAGATTCCCATCTCAAAGGAATGCTAAGTTGATGCCATGGGGTGATGGCCCGTTTCAAGTATTAGAAAGGAAAAACGACAATGCCTACAATATTGATCTACCCCAAGAATATCAAGTGCACAATACTTTCAACGTGTGTGATCTCTCTTGGGTGGAAACGGTGGAGGATGGCAATGATCCGAATTTGAGGACAAATTTCCTTCAAGATGGAGAGAATGATACGGATGATACGGGAATTCTTAGATCGATACCTTTCACACGAAGCCAAGCACGTGAGTTGCAACGACTCCAAGCCTTGTTCACATTCTTGGCCATGTGTGAGGCCCTTGTGAGCCCATCTAAGGGCCTATATTTAATAAAATGTAAAGAGGCCCACCAAGACACCCCAAACCCATCCACTTAAATGCCAATGGTAATTTGGTATTTGTCCCTCCTTTCTAAGTGACTATATAAGCCATGTAATAGGGCTAGTCTTGCTTTAGTTCATTCCTATTATTCAAGAAACAAAGACTTGTAAATTTTTTACTTCTCTTTCTCATCATTTGGAGAGGCCAAAACCAAATTCTCACTAGTAGAGTGATACTAGTGTTGTATCTTGTCTATAAACTAGGTTATTGAGGTTCTTTGAGTTCCTCTTGGTCCAAGTAAGAAATTGGTATTGACATTTATTAGTCTTAGGGTCATTTCTCTTGTTAGGGTTCTTAGATTAATGAATGTTATGTGTCAAGTTTTTATCTATTTCTTTGTAAATCTTGTTAACATTGTATTGTTGAATATAAAAGTCTAGTGAAGCTGTGTGGGGCTCTTTCGATTCACTAGCAATATTGTCTTTGTTGTTCTTGATGTTAAACTCACTTTTCTAGTTCAAACAAGTGTTGCAAGCCTAGTGAAGCCGTGTGTGACCATTTTCGATTCACTAAAACTTTGTTGTTCATCTTGTTGTTCTTGTGTTGGTAGGAATCTCTTGATACACACTTACCATTGTATCAATTTGAAAGACATGACTCAATTAGGTCAAACAGTGTATGCGTGATCCTATCAAGAGGAACAGAAAGAAAATCAACTCTATGAAAGCATGAGGAATGTACAACGAAGATGTAGTTTGCAGAAGAAGTAGCGATGCACAGTCTCAGTTAAAATTATTGCTGTAAAAATATCACAAATGATCTTCATCATTCACTGATACAAGTACGATCACGAGGATGGACGTGTGAAAGTGTAATGAACTCGAGGCTTCGAGTATGCAAGAAAATTCAAAAGAAGGCCTAAAACACACACCAAAACCGAATCTACACTACACTCCATGGGCGACATTTTGAGGCTTTTCATTAAACGGCCTTTTGGTTATTTTGTATTCTAGCTGTAGCATAGTATAAATAGAACATTATAGGTCATTTTTGTCTTAGACTTTGATGATGTTGTAAGTTGTATAACACTTTGAAAGACAAGTCCTCTTTTCTCTTTAGGAGGAAACCTAAAATAAGGGTGATACTAGTGTGAAATCACTAGTGTTGCATTCATGGCTTGATACGTTGGTGTTTAGACGAGGTAAAGTCCCTCTTGTGTCAACGTAGGAGTTAGGTTAACCGTTGTGTGTAGCGTTAAGGGTTCAAGAGTATCACATGTTCTTGGGTTCTTAAGATTATACCAACCAAGGTCTAACTATCTATCCCTTTTGTTTATTGTAATCTTGTAACCGTTTGTGTCTCTTGTAATCTTCAACTCGTGAGTTGTTGTCTCTTGTTTTTATTGTTCTTATCATATTGTTCTCATCTTATTGTCCGTTTTGCTGTTTTGGTGTTGAAAACACACCTTTCTATCTCGTCATTGTGTGTTGTAGTGAATCCGAGAGTTGGTCTCCAATAGGTCCTCGAATCTTGTGGTTTGTGGACTGTTTAAAGTGTAATTTCTTGTATCCCTTGGTTTTCTTGTATCATTCACTCTCATATTGCATGACATGTACTTGCATTTTCAAAGATTGATTTGATGAAGGCATTTTATTCTGCTATTCGAACATTGTGTCATCCTTTGTTTACCCCATTTGAGCCTTAGTTTTATTTTCTTTCATACCCCTCTTTTGGAATCAAGATACAGTCAACAAAGCTCAAAAGATAAGTGTCAAGCAAACGAATAGAGTCAAAAAGTTTCAAAAAAAAGTGTAAAAAAAGAAGGAAAAGAAAAGTGTCAAGTAAAATAGAGTAAGAAAAGTACAAAAACAAAAGAGTCAGTAAAAAAAGAGAGAAAAGAAGTCAGAATCAAGTAAAAGAACAAGCCGCCAGAACTACGCGTGACCTGATTCTCCTCTCTCGGGGGTGAGATACGTAGGCTGCCCTACTCTGGGCTCGGTCTAACCAAATAAACAAGTTAAAATTGCCCAGTCAAAAGATATTGGGGCATGAGTTAATCCTCATTGTTTGAGTCGATTCCAAAAGTTGTAAGTTCTACCCCACTTCAAGTGTCGTTTGGGCCTCATGTCATCCTTTCTTTCTAACCCTATCCAAAAGCCAAGTTACGACTGTGAGTTGAGAGAAACGAAGATAAAAGAGTCTCAGTAGTGAAAAACCCTCACTGGCGCCATAGAAAGATGGTGAGCTGAGAGGAAAAAAAATGAGAGAGGCTTATTGTCAAAAAACCCTTCAAGGTACCACTAGTCGAATGAGGTCTCCGAATGCACTGGACCCAAGGAAGTAACTTAGTTTCAGGGCCATTAACTCCAGAATAATTGGTAGAAAGTTTGGATGAAAAGATCAGGCAACTTAGTCCAAAATGTATGGCATAATCATTAGAGTTGATTGTCATTTTTAGATAAATTTTTACTTCTTTGTTTCAAATAAGGACATTCATTGTCTTTTCTTTCTTTTTTATTTTTATTTTCTTGAGTCAGTTATCCAAATAAAATCATTGTCATTATTTTTCTCGTCTTTGAGTCTACTCCATGTCAAAACAAGTGAGAAAAGATTTCAAAACTGGTTGCCAGCTTCTTTAATTGTCAAAAGTAAGACAAACGGCCAGCACATGAAAGAAACAAGATTGCAAGTCAGAACAAGGGGTGCAGAAGGTGTTGTCAACAGAAAATTTGGGGAAATACCAAGGTTTAAAGGGATTGTTTGAGAAACATAGCAAAACAGAGATATTGTGTTTATTTCAGAGTCACTCTTAATCATCTGAGTTTGAGTCAATGAAGCAACAATTCAGTAGCATATGCTAAGGGTTGGAATCAAGATCAAATGACACTAGCGGAAGAGAGATCATCGCAAAAGTTAAAGCTGCAAACCAGCCACCACGTTTTATACTCACAAGTTTTCTTTGATGAAATATGAAACGTATTACCTTCAAAGCAGGGACTTCAGAGCATAAATATCAAGGGCTACAATGCCTCACTTTTACAAATGCAGGAAGCAATGTTGTTGCACAGGTTTGATAATCAAATCATGGTAAAAAATTATCATCTTATATCCCTCGGAGACATACTTTCTTGTCTAGGGATTTTAGTTTTTATTTTCTAGGTGATACACTTCTTAAATTGAACCTTCACTCCTAGGAGACGTACCTTTTAGTCGAGTCATTCCCCTTGACCCCTAGAAGACGTACCTTTTAGTCGAATCATCCCCTTTGATCCCTAGAAGACGTACCTTTTTAGTCGAGTCATCTCCCCTTTGACCCCTATAAGATGTACCTTTTCGTCGAGTCATCTTCTTTGATTCCTATAAGGCATACCTTTTAGTTGAGTCATTCTCTTTGATTCCTATAATACGTACTTTTTAGTCGAGTCATTCTCCTTAATTCCTATAATGATGTGACTTTCACAAAAGTCCTTTGATGATAAACTGGGGCAAAATTTAATTCTTGTGTTGGAACTTCACTTGGGATAATTTTTGTTCTAGTTTTGATTTTGGTTTCAGGAGCCCTTCTGAAGAATAGGGTGAGGAAAATATAATTCAGGAGTCCGCCTGAAGAATAGGGTGAGAAAATTATAAGTCGGGAGCCCGCCTAAAGAATAGGGTGAAGAAGTTGAAAGTCAAGCAACAAGGTAATGAAATCAAAAGTAAAAAATGGCAAGTCAGAAGCCTGCCTAAAGAGCAGGGCAAATAAATGAAAGGTCAAGCAACATGGTAAAGAATTTGAACGTCAAGAAATAAGATGAAGAAACTGAAAGTCAATAGATTGGAAAAATAGCAAGTCAGGAGCCCGCCTGGAGAATAGGGTGATAAAGTTGAAAATCAAGCAGCAAGTTACAGAAATTGCAAGTCAGGAGCCCGCATGAAGAATAGGGTGATGAAACTCAAGTCAAGGAAAGCTTCATAGATAGAGTTTTTGTAATTTGATTTATGTTTTTAACTTGTATTTTTATTTTTGATGTAATGACAAAGCCGTAGATCGGAACCTCGATGGAACCTCACTCGACTCTCTAACTCGGTATAGTCCGTCTCCGTCCAATCTTTGAAATACCTGTCACTTGATTCCCTCATAGGGTAGGTAGGTTGTTTTAAGTCAAGACCTGATTTTTCCCTTTCCTCTTGCTCCCTGCTTTGGAATAAAGATCGGGACAAAATTCTGTTGTCTATTGTTTTGTATTAAAACACCATGTGTTTACATCCAAAGGGGGCTTGATGTAGACACGTAATTTTGCCCCTCCCTAAAAATATTTCAATCATTTTTATTTTATTTTTATTTTTATTTTTTATTTTATTTTTATATTATTTTTATTTCATCTTGCCATACTTTTGTTTAATTGATAATTTCTCCTCCAAAAAAATTGAAAATAAGGAAATATATAGAATTTTTCCACCTCACCATTCCACCTCAACACCTCACTCTCCATTTTTCATTGGATACATACAAAAGGCACATGCTCTACTCATTTTTCCACACGCCACCCTCATCTTTTCACACGCCACACTAACTTTTCCACATGCCACACACATACTCCCACAAGCCACCTATTTCATCCACCTAAGATAATATAAGAAAAGAAAAAGAATAACAAAAATAGAAGGGACCAATAAGGATTCTTTTCTCTTTTTTCATTAATAATATATAGATATTTTTTACCCACAAGACAAAAGGTTTTTTTTTTCTTATCATCTTCCTCACAAGAATAAAAAAAAATCCTTCATTTTTCTTTCATCTTTGAGAGCAAGATAACAATCCACACATACACAACAACAATTCTCCGCCCATCATCTTCCTCGCAAGAATAGAAAAACCGAGGGAGAAAAGAGGGAATCGCGCAAAAGAAAAAAATCAAGAGAGAAAAAGGTCTGGACGATAGGAGTGTCATGAACAGTGACGGTGAACAGTGTCGTGAACAGTGATGGTGAACATTATCGTGAACAGTGTCATGAACAGTGACGGATATGTAAATTCAGGTATGGTTTTACCATTGCTCGTTTTGTTGAGGTTCAACTCTAGGTTTCGGACACGGATTCTATGGGAGTTAATCGAAATAGTACATTGATTTTGAAAGCGGCATTAAGGTCCAATTCTATCTTCTCTCTCTTTTAATTTTTACGCAATTATGAGTGATTGGTGTGTTTGGCATGCTCGACTTTTCATTGTGTGTTGGTTGATGTTAGATTTGGATATGAAAACTTGATTGGTGGATTGTGTATTGAATTGGTTTAAGCATGTTAGAGAATGAAATTTGGGGTGGAAATGAGAAATTGATAAAAAGGTGAATTTATTTTAATTTTTTATTTATTGTTGTTTTGTTTAATTCGGAATGTTTGTGAATTCGATAGGAGCATATTTTAGGCCAAGAGCTTAATAGGCAAAGTTAGGTTCGGGTAGGCGAATTTATGGATATCGTTGAATGTTGAAAATTTGAATGTGTGGTGAATATTTTTTAGTTTATCATACTTGGTTCAAATATATGCATTGGGCCGGGGAATGCCCCGAGATTTCATGTATTTATTCACCGGGGAATGCCCCGACGTATTGTGTTGGCGGAAGACATTCTTGATGAAGGCCCGAGACATTGGGAGCATAGTTTAGGATTAGTCTAGAATAGGATTTATATCTTTATATTTTTTTTATCTTTGGGATTGTATAATTCGGACTGGACATTATTTTGGTTTTAAATTTTGTTTGATTTGCTTATTTGCTTGTTTCGTGTGTTTATGTGGTTTATACATTTTATAATATTAAATTAGTCGATACGCTCCTCCAAGCGACTGTGGTCAAATCACGGGATCGAGGGGTGCCTAACACCTTCCCCTTGGTCAACAAAATTCCTTAGCCGGAATCTTTGTTCGCGGATCAGTGTTACAGAGTCAAAACCGTTTTGAAAAAGGATATCCACGGGTGACTTGGCACACCCGATTTATGCCAAGTGGTGACTCTGAGTTTTGAATATAAAAAGTCCTTTTCGAAACAAATTTTCATTTTTTGTCACTTAATAATAAAAATCCTGTCGAACCTTAAACCATATCTTTTGATAAAAAAGAGGTGTGCCAGAGTTCGATTTGATTGTGTAAGTGGTGACTAATTTGATGGCTTTGATGCCTGGTACGCATTACTAAAATTATCTATATTGATGTGCATAGGTACGAATTCGTTTTCAGAGGCCTACAATTTATATGTTTTGGATGTTCTATTACCTAATCAAATGCAAACAGTATGCATGTTTCATACACTAACTGTTTTATTTCTCATATTAAAAGAATTTTGTATTACAATTAGCTTGAATCTTAAGGAGTAATAAGTTGTGGGATCTTAATGGACTACCAATATTTATTTTTAGTGAATGTTATTATTTATTTTAGTTTAAAATACAGAGTATTATCTTGATACCAACGTTCAGTCAACATTAAGTCTATTACTTATATAGCGCTATAGTGTAGAATAATTATTTTAATTGTTTCATATGAACTAGATTTACTTGCATTAATTACATTGTTGAGGTATTGTAGGAAATTCTATAAATAAAGAATCAATTGGCATTGTTAAGAGTAAATTTGACTGGCTCAAGGATGAGTCTATTGTACTTGGCCTACTATATAATTGGTTGATGGTAAGACTGTGCATTCAAGTCTCATCCAACAAAAGGATAAGACATCGGATTAAAGTCTTGATGTATCATGCATATGATAAAATATTGAGTTTAAGTCCCACGAAGTTATGGCCTAACACAGTTTTATATGGGAAAGACATTGGGTTTAAGTCCTAATGCACCATAGTAATAATATTGATGACTAAGATAAAAAAATAATGTACTTTGATGAAAGTCATGTAATTCGGCACATTGATTTGCTCCATTCTTTGATATGAATATGATAACAGTGCATATAAGTCTGAAAGAAGACAAGTAATTAAAAATACATGTGGACGTGGAGGAACAAAGTTCTAATAGTCATCACTTTGATAATAATAACAAAAGGAAGAACACTATGGGTTTTCCAAATTGTCCCTCAAAAGGTGAAGTTAATTTTTTTGTTCACCATCAATTTAGTTTGAAAGACAATGGACACACGATTGTGCAACCTAATTTGATAGGTTTTATAAATCCTCCATCAAAAGAGAAAAGTACAAAAGTGAAGATTCACTTATTCTTTCAAAGTGATATTGAGGTGGATATAAAATATGATAAATGTCAAGGCATGACTATGAACTGATAAAATAAATTATGAAACACATATGATTGTAGTTCAATTCTTAAAGAGAATGACTGGTGTTAAACATTGTGGATGCCCAACCATTCATGAAACCGAATATGTCAAGATGTGATGAAATTCACGGACAAAGATGTGCTTATATATAGTTGGATAAATACCAAAACTCACCTTTATGGGAGGTTTGAGGGAAATGAAGAATTTTAATTTGGTATAAAAAGTTCATTGATGCTATAGTATGTTTTATCATGATCTACCAAAGGGTAAAATCAAAACGTGATTCTTGACTATAAAGTTTTGGACATGACCAAAATAATTATGCTGTGGTCGAATGAATTTTTTATTGATCGCGTAAATATGGTACGCTAGAAAGGGACTTTGTCAAACGTTATAAAAATATATTGTTAAAGGCAAAAGTAAAGCAAGAAAGAGGCCTTGCACATAATGATTTAACTAAATGACAATAATTTTCTCCCTAAAAGGAGATGGTCACCATACAAATAATGTTTCGAAATATGAGGTAGTACACAAGTTTTTGATAGCTTCGAAAAGCTAATATGTTATTACATGGAGGAATGAAATTATTTATGATATTCAAATTGTAGTAAGTCTCTTAAAGAACTTTTAAAGTTTCAGGAAAAGTGACAAGAAAAGAAATTATTATTATTTTGAGACTACAAATTACGAAAAGTTTTTTGTATCTTTTTGGGTTATAAAAACTTATGGAAAAGTCTGCCTATTTTTCTCATGTTTGTTGATACCAATATGGGAATGGTGATGAAATCACATGCTGTAGTAAACGAAAAGTTTACAAAAAATAGATAAGTTGGCACGATCAGTTGACCATCTCGGTTCAAATGTGATGCAAAGATAATTGAGAATTCATGATGTTTTACATTAAAGAAATAAATGATTCTTCAAGAATTCTCTTATGTTGCTTGTTCTCACGGTAAAATACTACACCCACTAAGGTAATGGTTAGATTTTCTAAATTTTTGGAACGTACATCAAGATGAATATGGGTTCGTTCACTTGCCATGTAGACCATTTATTATGAAATGAAATGCATCTATGGTTGGTCACATGCGCTTTGCTATCAACTTGAAATTTGATTTTTGCAAGGTTGTTTGCTCAAATTGTTGAATTGTGAGCATGATTCCATACTATAAAAGTTAAAAATGCTGATTGGTTTAGTAGAAAACTGTGCACCTCCAATTATAGCTGAACCATTGGTTATGAGAATAACTCTACCAAAAAAAAATTGGTATGAGAAATTTATTTAAATATAGCAACATTTGTATGCATCAAGCCAACAAGGTTCCTCTATATTGTTGGTTCAGGGTCAGGAACCAATTAAAATCTATTTAATTTGAATGTGCAATATCCACCACGCACAAAGATGGATCCCCAAATAAAGTTAGTTTGAATGTTAAATTTTCTAACATTAGGGGAAGATATGATTGTAGATGAAATGTATGGAATGTATTACCGAGATCCTCGTACCAAAAATAATAGTGAACTTGAAGTTCAATTGATAATTCATGATTTGCAAAATGTTGAAAGTTCATTGTCACACTGATCCTATGCTATAATTCAACTATAAATGCTTTAATGAAAAGTCCTTGAAAGACAGAGTCTATGGCACGCCTGAAGCGTGACAGACAAATCGATTCCAAACACAAAACTCCTTGAAGAAGGAGAGGAGCAACTGATAAATATGGTTAATAATAATGAGGTAAGACATAATTTCACTTAGAAAATACCATGTATTAGTGTAATTATTGCACTTATTTATCGTATAAGTATGTAGAAAGACATAATTTCACATTTATGTGAATTTAATTATAATCAAATATTATTGATATAAATTTATTATTTCTAATAAATATTGTCAAAAGATTGTTGATTATGCAAATGCAGGTAGAGTATTTAACCCACGGTCAATTTAAAATGAAAGAGTTCACAACAAGTTGGTTGTTGCTATGAACAAGTTCAATGTGCAAATTACAAATAAAGTAATTGTCAAGAATTTATTTGGTTGAGTTCAAAGGTTTAACATATCCAAGAAACAAGAAAATGACATATCAGGGTGAGTTCAAGAATGCAACATCTTCATGAATGTGTCAATATTTGAAAGCTGACATATAATATTGGAGGATGCGTCTTTGAGAAGTGAAATGATGTTTGCATTAGGGGAAGTAAAATACGCAATGCACTCTTTTTTTCTTGGCCTAGGTTTTGTCCCAATGAATTTTTCTGGAAAGGTTTTTAACGAGGCAGCAAATAAACGCGCATTATAAGATATGTGCACTCTGTTTTCTTCACTAGAACTTTTTCCAACAGTGTTTTTTCCTAGTAAGGTTTTAATAAGGCAGATCATCTATGGACATCCAAGAGGGAGTGTTACAAAATAATATGTTTATGATGGATGTCCATAACTCTTAGAATTAAGTAACTCCCACCCATATTCTCCATGATGTCTAGTTAATTCTCCATTACTCTACATACTATTATGGGTGTAACTCTCATAGCTTTTAACCTCCCCCATAATGTTCTTGTTTAATACTATTATTATGACAACCTTTTGCATGCCTCTATATGATATTATAAATCGAGGCATAAGAGTTCATATTGTATACACTTAAACAACTGAAATACTTGAAAGAATAAAAAGATCTCTTGTCTTGTCTCCTTATTTTCTAGTTTACTTCTTCTTCATGTTGCTATTGCTTAGATTAATTTTAACAAAGAAGAAGAAGTAAACAAAAGAAAAAGATTAGACCAGAAAATGTTCTAAATGAGGGTAAGAAAGTAATTGTATTTACCATTTCTTCCATACATTCTTCTCATGAAAGTTAATAAAATGATGAGAAGAGCAACGTGAGATGATAATCCAATGATAAGTGCAAATGTCTTCTCACTTTTACTATGTGAATCTGCCAATAATTTGATTAATCAGAGAGATTAAGATATAGTAATTCATAATATGAACCTTAAACTATATATATGAGAATAAATGTGAATATTCCTATGTACCAAAAAATTGTGAATATCCTACCACCAAAAATTGTTGTACAAACTGGAGCAGTTAGTACTCCTCCAAATCTTCAACTAAAGGTGTCAGATTCAAGCTTTGAAAGGATACACTTTACACAAAGTAAAACTTCTCGACTTGAATCAGAATAAGTGGAGCTCAAAATAGGCAGAAAGGTAAAAAATATATGAACATCACACTCAACATACCCTCATATAGCTCATCTAGATAGGTCAAGCGTATATCAAAGTGAAAATGCATATTACTTGCCTATGGTTAATCAATATATAAACATGTGTGTATGAAAGAGACGTGTCTTTCATTACCAATTTGATATAAATGCTGAAAGAGGATAACTTTTTACGTCGTCAAAATATAGTTTAACCTAAAAATAACAATTCAAAATATACTCACCATGATAATTAGGTTTAGCGTAACGATTACCTCATCTGGTTGTATACCTAGCATAACATTGTCCCAAAAATATATCGCCATAGACACCACCATCACACTCTTTTTTCAACCGTTCGATCGCCCCTGATATACAATTTTGAGATTGGGCCATACTCAAATCACCCATACATTGGGTCATACCATGTACATCTTTCGATCCACCGGCCCAATAAAGCCCATTACCACCCATTAAACTACCCAAAACAGGATCCATCAGCCCGGTAAAGCCCATTACCACCCATTAAATGTAACGACCCTATAAGTTTGTTTAATAAATTTGTCCTATTTTTATCCCCTCTCATAATTTTTAGTCATTATTTTATAGTTATGGGTCAAATTGATATTTTTCTTAACTTTTGAAATCTATGTATAAAAAGTATATTTTAGTAGGAATGGTTTACCATATTTATTAATATCATCAGGAAGTTAGTATGAAGATAGGCACAAAGTTATGGTTTCTATTTTTCAAAATCTGATTGTAACTTCAAGAGAAAAATTTCACCGGCTTTCAGGTTAGCACCTTTGAATTGATTTATTCTTGATATCATGGTTATAATATT